>NW_013780542.1:0-685 GCF_000517525.1 Limulus polyphemus
GCGCCCCTGCTTTGGAGAAGGTGTCTAGTCTAAGCCCTGTGACAAAGCACTATTGGGCGCAATGGGAACAATTAAAGCTTGAAGATGGTATTCTTGTACGGAGATGGGAAACTACAGAAGGGAAAGTGACGACTTGGCAAACAGTTGTACCGAGGAAGTTAAGGGAAGTTGTGCTGCGTCAGTTCCATGATAAGTTAACAGGAGGACATCTCGGAATAAAGAAGACATTGAGCCACCTACAACAAAATTTTTACTGGATAGGTATGAGGCGAGATGTGGAAGAATGGTGCAGGACATGCAGTACATGTAGTGCTAAAAGGGGACCCAAGCATAAGGGATGCCCACCTTATGAAGAGTTGCCTGTGAATATGTCAGAGTTTGTGAAAGTGTTATTGGAAAGGATGGATGATATCCACCATCAAGTGCGTTCAAACTTGAAAACGTCTGCTGATTCGATGAAGCTATCTTATGATAAGAGATCTACTGAAGTCAACTTTGTACCAGAAGACAAGGTGTGGTTGTATAATCCCAGGAAGACCAAAGGGGAGTTTCCTAAGTTGTCTTCTCCATGGGAAGGCCCATATGACATAGTGGATCGTCTCTCAGACATGACTTTCTGGATAAAATGTGGTCGGCGAGGTAAGCCAAAAGTGGTGCATGCCAACAGGCTTTGGCATTATCACGG
>NW_013780543.1:0-685 GCF_000517525.1 Limulus polyphemus
CACTATGTGTGCTTGCCATTTTACACTTTGCTGTTGGGACTTTCACAATGGGGGTTGGTGGGCATCCCTCAGCACCAACCACTACTGGTTTCCCGAAGCTGACCTATTGGTAGTATTCTTCTTACACTGGCTCCTCATATGTCCTTGCTCTCCACAGTACCAACAGCCTTTCTGGGTAGCAGCCTTTCCTGCTGTGGCATCTTCCCTGTGTTGAAATTGCCAGCATTGAGCTCTCTTTTGTCCAGGTTTGTTACAGTGCCAGCAAAATCCATCAAACCTCTCTGAAAGCTGACCTTTTCTGACCTTGAATCCTGATAACTGTACCAACCTTGGTACCTCTGTGCTGGACTTAACATAGGATTCAAATTCAAGAGCTCTGGCTATTGCATCCTGCATAGTAGAGAGGTGTGCTTGCTTTACTTGTATCTTTAGTTGTGGACTGTCCAAGGCATCTACAAACTGATCTCTCAGCAGCAACTTGAGGACATCGGGTGGCACAGTTGGGTAGGCCCTGTGTGCCATACTTACCAAATCCTGTGCCACCTCTTGCAGGCTCTCCCCTTTAGCACGGACTCTCGTCCTAAACCTAGCTCTGTAGACTTCTGACTGATTTTGGGTTCCATACCTGAGCTCTAGAGCCGCTACCAGTGCTCTATAGTTGTGCCTGTCGTCTGCTGACAACTGT
>NW_013780544.1:0-1257 GCF_000517525.1 Limulus polyphemus
GAATGCAGCAAGTTGTTTGGCATCCGAAAGACCAGGACAACGCCACTTCACCCACAGTCTGAGGGATGGTAGAAAAGTACAACTGGACACTAGGACAGGAATTGGCAAAGTTTTGTAATAGCCGCCAAGACTACCGGGATGTCTTACTCCCTCCACTGTTGATGGCCTATAGGACAGCAGAGCATGAAACCACTGGATACACTCCAGCAAAGTTGATGTTTAGTCGGGAACTTCGGTTGCCAGTGAATCTGTTAACAGGATGCCCACCCTATAAAGAGTTGCCTGAGAATGTGTCAGAGTTTGTGAAAGTGCATTCAAACTTGAAAACGTCTGCTGATTCGATGAAGCTATGTTATGATAAGAGATCTACTGAAGTCAGCTTTGACCCGGAGACAAGGTATGGTTGTATAATCCCAGAAAAACCAAAGGGAAGTCTCCTAAGTTGACTTCTCCATGGGAAGGCCCATATGTTATAGTGGATCGTCTCTCAGACGTGATGTTCCGGATAAAATGTGGTCGGCGAGGTAAGCCAAAAGTGGTGCATGCCAACAGGCTTTGGCGTTATCACGGTCCATGACATTTCACTTGGGACGAAGTGAACAGAACAAATGACGCTGCTGAAGACGTGTCACCTGAAAAAGCCAATGTTGAAGAAGAAACTCTACTCAGTTTTGAGAAGAGAAATAGCTTCATCAAGAGCTTCACCACTACCACTGATGTGACTGTTACCGATGATAGGACATTTACTGATGAAGCAGATGAACCCCACATGAAGCAGAAGCCAACGAGACAGAGACCAGTACTGAAGAAGATACGTCCCGTAAAATTAAGAGACTTTGTTGAATTGTAATTCTGTACATTTAATTAAGTTATTGTTAATTGTTATTGGTTTATTGTAAGTGGCTATGGTTCGGGACGAACAATACTAAGGAGGGGGCAGTGTTGCGTCAGCGAGGTCACGTGACTAGTGTCACGCCACGTTTCTAGAACTGTCCCGTTCCTTCGGGAGTGCTCTAGCATTTACTAGATTGAGGGGTGGTCTGGTATATATAAGATGGTCACGGCGTGACGTGGACAATAATGTGTGTAGGTAATGAGTAATTGAACTGCAGTCAGAGAGAGACGTATTGTTGAAGTTAACGTCGTTATTATAGTTTGTTATAGCGCGACTGTTGAAAATAAGTGTATCGTAAAGTTGTATTCGGAAAGAATAAACCAGTTTTATTAAGTAAGGACTTGTGTCGCTAAAGTTTCGTC
>NW_013780545.1:0-684 GCF_000517525.1 Limulus polyphemus
TTCACGAATTATAGGATGAATAAGGAAAGCATGTAGACAAAAGTTGTTCTCTGGATTTTACTATATGAATGTGGATGGTGTTTATTATACAAAGAAATGATATTTAAGTACCAAAAAGCATATCTACAGTAATGTTGAAATGCACTTGCGCTGGACTGAACGAGAGTGACCACCAACAGGCATGATAGTTTACTGCAAATGTACAAAGTTCACGCTGCTAACCTTACGATTTATTTGACACAGTAAACAAAAGTAAGGCTGCCATGAAACATAAACTTGAAATAAATATACATTTATGAAACAAAATTAAAATGTTTTTAATGTGTATATATATATAAACATGAAATCCTAGTTACAAATAAAAATACTCATTTATTGTTTAGGTTTATTTACAAATATTATTTTCAGGTCATGTATATTACTTGAAACCATAAGGAGAGTATGTGATTACTAAAAAAATTAGAAGTAGATAAAATTTGCATTTTATGGACAATACAATTTTTTGGGGATTTCAAAATAATTTATTAAAACATAAGAAGTAATAAGTTCAAATCTGGAACAAATATAAATATCGTAATCATTTCTTATAAATACCATTTCCTAATGTAATTTTCCAAGATATTAAAGATCATAATGCAAAAAAACTAAACTTATCAAAAGTAACAGGCTTTATGTTTCTTAAAC
>NW_013780546.1:0-683 GCF_000517525.1 Limulus polyphemus
GATCCCAGATTAACGACTGCAGACGTGGCCAAAGTTGGTGGGATGAGCCCAAAATCTGTTCAACGGATTCTTCACAGATTGGGTTATCGTTGCAGAACAGCTAGACGGAAGCCCTTATTAAGACCTGCCAACATATTCAGACGAAAGAAGTGGGCAAGTGATATGATGGCCAAGCCTCTGGACTTTTGGAAGACCGTATTTTTCTCAGAAGAATCAAGATTCGCTCAATTTTCGGACAGTGGAAGGATATGGGTCTGGAGAATGCCACACCAAGAGTTTTGGCTCAACAGAGTGCAGCCAACTGTGAGGCATGGTGATTTCAGCGTGATGGTTTGGGGAGCTGTTTGGGTTGGTGGGAGATCGAGCTTAGTGGAGTGCGTTGTCAACATAAATTTTGTGAAGTACGTCGAAATATTGGAGGAAGGACTCTTGCCACTTTATTCCTCGGGTTTCGTGGACAAGAACACAACGTTGTTCCAGGAAGATGGAGCACCGTGTCACACTGCTAGAAACACCCAAAAGTGACAGGAAGAAAATTGTATCCAGAAGTTGCCCTGGCCGAGCCAATCTCCTGACATGAACCCTATCGAAAACCTTTGGGTCGTACTCGACCGGCAAGTCAAGAAACAACCAAAAAAAACTAACTTACGAAGAGCGATCTACTCAACGAACTCCAAGAAGCG
>NW_013780547.1:0-1198 GCF_000517525.1 Limulus polyphemus
TGTAAACTATGTGGACTAGTATCTTGTCACTGTGAAGGACGTGATGCTATGTAGAGTTGTAAAGTATGTGGACAAGTACCTTGTCATTGTGAAGGGCGTGATGATATGTAGAGTCTGCAAAGTATGTGGACTAGTACCTTGTCACTGGGAAGGATGTAATGGTGTGTAGAGTCTGCAAAGTATGTGGACTAGTACCTTGTCACTGTGAAGGATTTAATGGTGTGTAGAGTCTGTACAGTATATGGACTAGTACCTTGTCACTGTGAAGGACGTGATGGTGTGTAGAATCTGTAAAATATGTGGACTAGTACCTTGTCACTGAGAAGGATGTGATGGTGTGTAGTGTCTGTAAAGTATGTGGACTTGTACCTTGTCACTGTGAAGGACGTAATGGTGTGTAGAGTCTGTAAACTATGTGGACTAGAACCTTGTCATTGTGAAGGACGTAATGGTGTGTAGAGTCTGTAAACTATGTGGACTAGTACCTTGTCACTGTGAAGGATGTAATGGTGTGTAGAGTCTGTAAAGTATGTGGACTAGTATCTTGTCAGTGAGAAGGATGTGATGGTGCTTAGTGTCTGTAAAGTATTTGGACTAGTACCTTGTCACTGTGAAGGATGTAATGTTGTGTAGTGTCTGTAAAGTATGTGGACTAGTATCTTGTCACTGAGAAGGATGTGATGTTTCACATCCTTCAGAGTGACAAGGATGTCACATATACTTTACAGACACTACACAACATCACGTCCTTCACAGTGACAAGGTACTACTGGTCCACATACTTTACAGACATTACACAACATCACATCCTTCACAGTGACAAGGATGTCACATATACTTTACAGACACTACACAACATCACATCCTTCACAGTGACAAGGTACTAGTCCACATACTTTACAGACACTACACACAGACATTACACAACAAAAAGTATCTGGACTAGTATCTCTTCACTGAGAAGGATGTGATGTTGTGTAGTGTCTGTAAAGTATGTGGTCTAGTACCTTGTCACTGTGAAGGATGTGATGTTGTGTAGTGTCTGTAAAGTATATGTGACATCCTTGTCACTGTGAAGGATGTGATGTTGTGTAATGTCTGTAAAGTATGTGGACCAGTAGTACCTTGTCACTGTGAAGGACGTGATGTTGTGTAGTGTCTGTAAAGTATATGTGACATCCTTGTCACTGTGAAGGAT
>NW_013780548.1:0-709 GCF_000517525.1 Limulus polyphemus
ATAACTTTTTTTTTTTTTGCTGTAACGGAACACAAGTCACGGAACCATCAGATCTAAAGTCTCCCGCACTCGGCCTAATACATTCTATAACAGTAAATTTCTGTATTAGTATAAGAGTAATTAAAACTAATTTTGATAAAAGATTTAGCACAAAGGATCACATGTAAAGTGTAATAGACTTAAAATAAAAGCCAAAACTCGAGAGCTTTCGAATAGTTGACTATTCTTCTTCGGGAGAGCAAAGGGTGGTTCTTCAATTATTCCAAAGCGCTCTAGTTTTGGGTCTTATTTTAAGTCTATTATTTAAAACTAAAATATTTTAAGTACAATTTATAAAACCATAAGCATATTTATTACATATTTGATGGAGATCTTGTTTTAGTTAGTACTTCTGATCGTGTTACGTCAAACTAAACATGTTGGCAATTTCGAGTACCCATAAACGTTTTTGTTTGTTATTAAGCAGAAAGCTACACAAAGGGCTAATCTGTGCTCTTCCCACGACAGATTTCGAAACCCGCCTTCTAGCAGTACAAGTCCCCCAAACATACCGTTGTCTTAAAATGTCTTAAAACTTCAGATTTTTGAAGTTATTGTTTAGATGAAATGCCAACTGTAATCATCCTTAACTTGTTTATGGAAAAATAAAAAATAAGTGTTACATTTACTTGTCTACTGCTGTTTATGATTAATTCAACTAATCGTGATT
>NW_013780549.1:0-685 GCF_000517525.1 Limulus polyphemus
AAAACTTTGTTAATAAACGTTTATTTGAACCAGTGGCTGGTAGATCTTATTTACACATAATAATCACCTCTATTACTTTAACAACGTAGAATTATAATTCATTAATACTTAGCCACCAGTGAGAATCGAACTCACGACCACTGGTTTACAAGACCAGTGCTCTGCCACTGAGCTATGGTGGCCTGCGGTAATAATTTAATTTCTATCAGGACTTACAACTTACAACGCTAGAAACCGGTTTCGATACCTATGGTGGGCAGAGCACAGATAGCCCATTTTTGTGCTTAACTACAAACAAACAAACATACTGTATTAACAAGTGAAACCATAAAAAACGTCATCTACACATGTAAGCCAAAATGCAGGCTTATATGTAGATGTGACTATGGCATGCTGTTCTAAGTAATGTAAGAAAAGAGTGGCCAAAGTACCTGAAAATGGATTTTCCATAGCAAGTAAATATAACTAATGGAAATACGAATCTCTGTATAGAAAGCAAATAAATGTGTCTAGCTGTAACACTTTGATTAGATGTTCCTGTTTTACGTTGGTTATTTACCATTAAAACTTGTGTACTTGTGAATGATCGCACCAGTCATCGAAACATCATACCTGTTCTAAAAAAATTACTTACTGTAAAAGCTGTAAATTGTAATATAATATTATTACTTTTAGTTTATTCTTT
>NW_013780550.1:0-679 GCF_000517525.1 Limulus polyphemus
TCCTGTCTTGTACTCCAGTGGTGGTAACAATACAGATATTATTAATAGTACTTGAGTAAGGAAGCATATTATGCTAATATAATAATAGGTAAGCAAACAACGATTTATAAGCGTAAGGAAGTATTTTATTGATGGTGGGACATACCACATGTTTTGACAGAATATTGTTCTGTTTAAACATGTTGTATGTTCCACCACCAATAAAAAATTTTCTTACGCTTATAAATCATAAGCAAAAGTACCCGTCCCCAGTGATGGGAGAAGTTTAAGTTATTTCGTGGAGTTTAAAAAGATTAATTGTGTTACACTCTTGGTTTCACTTGGAGTCAAAGCTCCACCACAAAAGGTATTTGTTGAGCATATCAGTCATGGTAAGAGTTGCTCAACAATAACATATGGTAAATCTATATTTTTATTTTTAGTTAGGTGAAATTTTGAAATGTAAATGATAGTGTGCTTAATTCCTAACAATTTACTGTAGAATATCCTGCTTGTGAAATAAAATTTGGCATCAACATTATTCATATCTGTTCTTCCGTCATTTCAAAAGTGAGTGTTTAGCTCTGTCTGTCTCCCATTTGAAAAGCTGCACATGCAGACAGACACCATGGTTCACACACACACACACACACACACACACACACACACACACACACGACGGACATAGTACTAATAAAGT
>NW_013780551.1:0-686 GCF_000517525.1 Limulus polyphemus
ATTTTATAAGCCTTAGAAAACTTGCTTCTGGAAAAACTGCACGGGATGTATGCGACTTTTATTTTTCTACAGTAGCTTAAGTCATGCTGCATCGTATATCTATTTATATTAATCATTATATTAAAAAATTAACTCAAAATCAATATATTTTTTTTAGGAAAGAATTTGATCCACAAATGTTAGGGTTAAGAGCTATCGAGTGCAAGGTCTTTATGTGAATTAGGCTTAGCACTTTGAACTGAAAGAGTTTGTGATTTTTTATATTCTTTTGCATTTAAATTAGTAGTTTTAAGTTAAATAATTTAGCATCATTTTATATTTAGTTCATAATAACAATAATAATATGATTCAGTATTTAGAATGATAAACTTGAGTGATTTGTATGTACTAATACTAGTACCAGTACCACATAATAATTTTATATTTTTCCTTCTTACAATCTTTACTTTGTAGTAATACCCACATTTCTGTTGTTGCTTCAGAATTAAAACAGTCTAACTGATATATATATATATATATATTAAAGTTTATTCTTATATTTTGCAAATTGCTTAAAACTCAGTGTACAAGTGACAACAAAAAAAAACATATGTTGATTGTGAAACAGACTAAATACATTCGTCTCTATAATAAAGGGAAAGCAATGACATTCTCATAGTTTGGGTGTCAATACACTGAAGGGCTTA
>NW_013780552.1:0-684 GCF_000517525.1 Limulus polyphemus
CAGGAAACAACTGAGCAGCGTCCGGGTCGTCCTGGTCCATCGGCGAGGACAAAAAGGGCTGTCAAGAGGAGCATCGAAATGGATCCCAGATTAAAGACTGAAGCCTGGCCAAAGTTGGTGGGATGAGCCCGAAATCTGTTCAACGGATTCTCCACAGATTGGGTTCTCGTTGCAGAGCAGCTAGACGGAAGCCCTTATTAAGACCTGCCAACATAGTTAGACGAAAGAAGTGGGCAAGTGATATGATGACCAAGCCTCTGGACTTTTGTAAAACCATATTGTTCTCAGACGAATCAAGATTCGCTCAATTTTCGGACAGTAGAAGGATATGGGTCTGGAGAATGCCTCACCAAGAGTTTTGGCTCAACAGATTGCAGCCAACTGTGAAGCATGGTGGTTTCAACGTGATGGTTTGGGGAGCTATTTGGGTTGGTGGGAGATCGAGCTTAGTGGAGTGTGTTGGCAACATAACCTTTGCGAAATACGTCGAAATATTAGAGGAAGGACTCTTGCCACTTTATTCCTCGGGTTTCGTGGACAAGAACACAATGTTCGTTCCAGGAAGATGGAGCACCGTGTCACACTGCTAGAAACACCTAAACGTGGCAGGAAGAAAATGGTATCCAGAAGTTGCCCTGGCCGAGCCAATCTCCTGACATGAACCCCATCGAAAACCTCTGGGCC
>NW_013780553.1:0-1140 GCF_000517525.1 Limulus polyphemus
TCGTATATTTCACGAAGTAGAGGAAGATTGGTACAAGTATATAACTCACCAAGTAAAAGTAGATTGAAACCGGTATCGTATATTTCACGAAGTTGAGGAAGATTGGTACAAGTATATAGCTCACCAAGAAAAAGTAGATTGAAACCGATATCGTATATTTCACGAAGTTGAGGAAGATTGGTACAAGTATATAGCTCACCAAGTAAAAGTAGATTGAAACCGGTATGGTATATTTCACTAGTTTAGAAACAAACAGTTACACACAAATTTCTACCTTTATCACTTTTTGCCGTTATCACATTAGTGTAATTCTTTGCTTAGAGCCAGACTCTTCTACCATTATCACATTAGTGTAATTCTTTGGTTAGAGCCAGACTCTTCTACCATTATCACATTAGTGTAATTCTTTGGTTAGAGCCAGACTCTTCTACCATTATCACATTAGTGTAATTCTTTGGTTAGAGCCAGACTCTTTTACCATTATCATATTTGTGTAATTCTTTTGTTGAGAAGCAGACTCTTTTACCATTATCACATTAGTGTAATTCTTTGGTTAGAGCCAGACTCTTCTACCATTATGAAATTAGTGTAATTCTTTGGTTAGAGCCAGACTCTTTTACCATTATCACATTAGTGTAATTCTTTGGTTAGAGCCAGACTCTTCTACCATTATGAAATTAGTGTAATTCTTTGGTTAGAGCCAGACTCTTTTACCATTATCACATTAGTGTAATTCTTTGGTTAGAGGCAGACTTGTACCATTATTGTACAGTTTGCAAGATGGTAATAAGTACAATTCCTTAGGTAATAACAAGTTCATATCAGTGTAAGAGGTAGATTTAAATGATTATTATACAGGTAAAGCTCATGTAATATTCATTCCAGTATTATACAGCTCATTTCTGAGAGAGAGAGATATTTATACCACTAGCATAGAATTCACTAGTCAGAGGTAGACGTTTTTAGTTTAATTAAGTTCACTGTCTAGAGTTAATTTATACCATTTTCATATCATGGAGATAGGTTCATACCAATATTATTCATTCCATTAGTTATTTGCTGATCTATACCATTGTTATGTGGTTAATTCTCGAAGTGGAGACAGATTCATACCAGTATTATTAATTTCATTAGTTATTT
>NW_013780554.1:0-682 GCF_000517525.1 Limulus polyphemus
ATTGAACGTTTGAATACGTCCACATTGTCTTCTTTTATTTATATTCTCTATGGATTCGCTAATTTTCATGGTATGAGGCAAACCTTTCCAGTTTCTGTTTAGGCCCGGCATGGCCAGGTGGTTAGGGCGTTATAATGTGACGGTCAATCCCACTATTCGTTGGTAAAAGAGTAGCCCACGAGTTGGCGGTAGGTGGTGATGACTAGCTGCCTTCCCTCTAGTCTTACACTGCTAAATTAGGGACGACTAGCGCAGATAACCCTCGTGTAGCTTTGCGCGAAATTCAAAAACAAACGAACAGTTTCTGTTTATGGTTAGGATTGATTTGGGTCATGGTGCCTAACCTTAAACACATCCAAACCTTTTAAAGAGGGTGGAAACTAAACATATTCCATATATGTCCTATAAGTTGAGAGTTCTAAGTTCAAACGAAGAATCCTTTGTGTTACGTGGCTAGTTTGTTGGTTGTTTGAAGTTAAAGCACAAAGCTACACAATTGGCTATCTGGGCTCTGCCCACCACGAATATCGAAACCCGGTTTCTAGCGTTGTAAGTCCGCAGACATGCCGCTGTGCCACTGGAGGGCGTGTTACGTGGCACTAACAACCCAATAATAAAACCGTTTTAACTATTTCTCGAGGACAAAACTAAGAAAACATATACAAAACTGAATATACATATA
>NW_013780555.1:0-685 GCF_000517525.1 Limulus polyphemus
TTTGAGTTCCATACCTGAGTTCTAAAGCAGCTACCAGTGCTCTATATTTGTGCCTGTCGTCTGCTGACAGCTGTCCAAGTATTACCAGAGGTTGTCCCTTCAGGTTCGTTGCCAGATACACTGCTTTCTGCTCCTCTGCCCAAATTCATGTGGCTTCCTTCGTACTAGATCACCCCTATTGCTGACACTTGTGTCTGGAATGTGACTTCTGGCAGGACTGAAGATGTCTGCATTAGGGTTTAGCTGCGGGGTCTGGAAGAGGCTTCCTGTTGTCTGGGGCTGATTCGATCCATGGTTAATATATCCTCCCTGTGTAAAGAACAGTAATTCGTCCTTTAATGTATCTAATTCACTTTGAAATTTACTAGTATTTTCCATTTGTGTATTCTGCTTTCTCTCAATTGTTGGAGACTTTCTTCTTGTTTATTTTCTTTCTCCTCTAACCACTGCTGTAGTCTCTCTTCTTGTTCATTTTCTTTCTCCTCCAACCAGTGCTGTAATCTCTTTTCTTCTTTATTTTCTTTCTCCTCCAACCACTGCTGTAATCTCTCTTTTTGTTTCTTTTCTCGTTCTTCTTGTTTCTTTTCTTTTTCCTCCAACCACTGCTGTAGCCTCTCTTCTTGTTTCTTTTCTCGTTCTTATTGTTTCTTTTCTTTTTCCTCCAACAACTGCTGTAGCCTCTCTT
>NW_013780556.1:0-685 GCF_000517525.1 Limulus polyphemus
TTTCTTTTTCCTCCAAGAAAACTGCTGTAATTTCTCTTCTCATTCTTCTTGTTTCTTTTCTTTTTCCTCCAAGAACTGCTGTAATTTCTCTTCTCATTCTTCTTGTTTCTTTTGCTGTTCTTGTATTGCTGCCATCAAATCTGCTAAGCTGTAGTTTGATTTGCCGCTTCTCGTTTCCATTTTTTTATCCCACTTTTGACACCAATTTGTTACGTCTCCGTTCGTTAGTTAATTTTCCGTTAAAACTCTTACCGAAGAAACTTTACCGATAGAAGTCCTTTCTTAACTAAAACTGGTTTATTCTTTCCGAATATAACTTTACGATACACTTAATTTCAACAGTCGCTCTATAACAAACGCTATAATTCTTAGTTGCTCTACTCAACAATACTCAGTTCAATTACACACATTGTTGCCGTCACTTTGCGACCTTCTTATATATACAAGACTACACTATATTTAGAAGGATCCCGAGATTTAAGAAAGGGACGTGAATGTTCGAGAAGGACGTAGCGTGATACTAGTCACGTGACCTCCGCTGACGCAACATTATTTTTGATGTTTTTCAGAATCGCCTTTGTCTGTTTTCCATTCTTTACCAATAAAAAGTTCATTTTGAAGTTTACAGCAACTGAAGCTTCAGAATATAGCTTCTAGGATTCAATATTTCCTTAGATTATTATAG
>NW_013780557.1:0-684 GCF_000517525.1 Limulus polyphemus
GTTTTCCCATTAAGATAATGTTGCAGCGAACAAAAAGATGGTAATCTGATGGTGCCATATCTGGAGAATATGGTGGGTGGGGGAGAACTTCCTAATCCAACTCCATAATCTTGTGTTGAGGCAAACGTGCCACACGTGGACGTGCATTGTCGTGGAGAGGAAGAACACCTTTCCGATGGACGAGTGAAGGGCGTTTCTGATGAAGGGCTTGATTTAAACGTTCCAGTTGCTGACTATAGATCTCTGCATTGACAGTTCGCTGTGGATTGAGGAGTTCGTAAGGAATTACTCCTTTCATGTCCCACCAAATGTAAAGCATCACTTTCTGCGGATGGAGTCCAGGTTTTGGGGTCGGAAGTGGTTTTTGTCTAGGACTGAGCTATTGTTTTTTTTTGTGTTTAATATTCGCATAGAGAATCCATTTTTCATCATCGGTGATAATTCTGTCCAAAAATGGATTACGCGCCAGAAGAGACGAAGCAATGTTCACACGTTGGAAACGATGATCATCGGAGAGTTCGTGAGGCACTCAAACACCTTCTTTATGGAGTTTTCCCATATACCTTAAATGTTTATGTATTGTTTCATGAGAGACATACCATTTCAGGGCCATTTTACGAGTGTGTTGCCTTGGGTTAGACTCAACAAGCGTCTTCAGAGTATCAATATCAATTCCAACATGTC
>NW_013780558.1:0-683 GCF_000517525.1 Limulus polyphemus
ATTCAATCTTTACTAAAAATAGATCTGAATTGTTATTTTTACACCGTCACCTCTGATTTATGTTATTTTTACACCGCCACCTCTGATTTGAAATCTTTAATGAAATAGTTAAGAGCAATGTTAGTATATATATATGTATGTATGTATGTAGGTGTGTGTGTGAATCCATTCAATCTTTACTTTGTTTTTTGTTTTGGGAAAAACGTAATTAATTCCTGATTACTCTGGAAAGAATATCACATAAATTGACAAAGAAGAGTCTGCGTTAAATAACCTAGACTCTGACAAAAATAGAGAAATGATTCGTGCATTAGATTTCACGGAGGTCCAGAGTACAAAAACGTTGTTATTCATAACTTAATTGAAATTATTATTGGTTTTTTCTTCGAGGCTGAAAGTATGCCTATTTGAAATCGTGCTAATTTTAAGATAAAATGCTTGTTTGTTACGTGCAAAACAAGTGCTATTTCTGCAAGTTGAACTATAGGAATGAAGTGTGTTTTTTTTTTATTTAAGCACAAACCTGTACAATGAACCATGTGGTCTGCGTCCACCGCAGAGATCGAGCCCTGAATTTTAACGTTGTAAGTCTGTAAGCTTACAGCTGAGCCACAGGAGGAGGATTAAATAATTGTTGTAATATGCCTCCGATAAATTGAGTTTATTTCCCAACAAGTCTGTTC
>NW_013780559.1:0-1685 GCF_000517525.1 Limulus polyphemus
AGTGGGTTGCCTTTCCGCGGGAAGGTTAGCCACTCGAGAACTGATATCTGACATGCAGGGCTTTCACATTTATGGTTTTGAAGCAGCTTGGGGGTCACAATGGGGGTCAGTTTTTCTCCTGTCATTGAAGCACATAAGCCAATAGTCATGCATTCTTTTGATTGCTTGCCATCTGCACAGTCACTGCCCTTCACATAGTAAGTTTTATTTGTACTGCTGTGTCGGAAAAATAAACCTGTTTCATCCATATTGAAGATATCCTGGGGTCTGTAGCCTTTACAAACTGTAGGAAGTTTTTCTTTCCAATCAGAAACAACATTTCGGTCCACATCACCACTCTCTCCACTGGTTGTGCCAAGAACAATGTTGTGTCTTTTCAAAAAACTTTCTAACCAGCCATTAGAAGCATGAAATGTGTCAATCTTCAGGTCAGAAGCAAAACATAAAGCTTGTGCTTGGATTAGTGGGCCGTTGACAGGAACACGTCTAGTGGTGACATCTATGAACCATTTCCAGTTCAACTCATTAATTTCTTCATTGCCGGTCTTTCTAATTTTTCTCTGGCGTTCAGCCGGGGCATTATTTTCATAGTCATTTAAAACTTCAGCTTTTCTTTTGACAAGTCTTTGAATTTGGTCTTTGCTTACACCAAAAGTTTACTTCTGTTTACAATAACTGTGCTGTAAAAGATATCTCTGTTGTTTCAACCAAATTTGCCACCATGTCAAACCAAGGCAAAAAGACTATAAAAACACTGACACTTGCCGACAAAGTCAAAGCCATAGAAATGTATGACAAAGTACAAAGTTCCCATAAAGTGGGGGAGGCAAACCGTGGGGGCTCTTTCTAGCAATATTCAACCTACTGTTGATGCTTTTGATACAGATGATGATCACAGTGGTCAACATGAAAGTACCATGGAACAAACAGAGACTGAGCAGAAACATGAAACAGGAAGCAAATTCAGTGATTTCGAAGAATACAGTGACCTCGCAAACTGGCCCATAACAGTTGATAATGATTTCATACAGAACTGCTTAATGCAAGACATCGGGTTTTTTTCAAAATAAAAAACCAGATGATGTATATACCGAATCAACCAAGATTTACAAGGATCAAAACAGAAGTTTCTCAAACAAATACAGTCTAACCTGTTAACCTCTCCACCTCCACAACAGCATCACCTGTTTAAGAGCGTCAGTTTTCGTAAGTACCAACTCAATTTGTATGTTATTTAACCTTTATAAGAATGCCACCTGGCTAATGCCGCCAAGCGCCAGGCTAATTTAGCCCCAAACCCCATTCATCCCCTGTGAAAGAACACCAGTTCCCACCATAAATATTGATCGGTATTCCTCGACAGTGTAAATTTCCCGCTCTGTCAAGACTAATTGCCTTGAGAGCCAATCACTGCTGTATATATATATATTCTTTTTTTTGTAAATTCATCTTATTTTTCTGATATAAATAGCCAAGCTTACATTTAAGATTAAATCATTTCTCTGACTGTACACTATTGCTGGCATCACTGGTATTTGCTTGGCTTGTTTCAACTGTAGGTGTTGACAAACTTGACATTGTAAAATACTTTGATAGTTTGACATTTAAAATTTTTGTCAGATTGCTTTTCCTTGAGTTTGCATTTTTGGTATCCACTTAAGTACTTTCTTGAACTCATGGCTACT
>NW_013780560.1:0-685 GCF_000517525.1 Limulus polyphemus
AAAAATATCTAAAACAATGTTTTTATAAAGATTTGAATATATATACAAACTATATAAAGACCTGAAACTATGTAAAATAATATATATTAACCCATATAAAGTTTTACAAAGACACGTGTTTGTTTGGTTTCGTTACAGGTTGTAATTGCACAGGGTTTACAAAAGTTTTTTTACATATATTCCAAGACACGTGTACGTAATTCATTTTTGTTTTGTTTGTTTAAAATTAAGCATAAGGCTACACAATGGGCTATCTGTACTCTGCCCACCACGGGTATCGAAACCCGGTTTCTAGCGTTGTAAGTCCCCAGACATACCGCTGTGCCACTGAGGGCTTGGAAAGTTGTTTCAGATATTATCCATATCTCAATAGATTTTTGATAAATAAGTATCTTAATATACCTTTTTCTGTTATGAAATTTCATACAATTTCATGAAACATCCAGAGCTTTTAAATATTCAAGGTATTTATGAATTGTACAAATCCTTTTTTTTCTTTCCTTTTTATTAACAATGACACATCCGTAACCCACCTTCATTATTTTGAAATAGGATGAAAGGTAAAAAGATGATACGTTACTACTAGGTTCGCTTCTCAACCTTTGCAGGATTATGGTTAAATAGGGAACGCATAAATTGACCAAAACTGACCAGAATACCAGTCCGAAAAGATAGCACAACAATT
>NW_013780561.1:0-1073 GCF_000517525.1 Limulus polyphemus
ACCATGATAAAGTTTCACTAGTAAGTTAGTCTCTCGGTTACGTCCGTATATTTAATAAGGAATTTCTGGCTCAACGACAGAAAGTACGAATATTTTGATAGTTGGTGGGGTATCTCATCACAGTGAGGTACGTGGCTGTGTAGGGAATTATCCAGGGATCATTCTGATCAGAGTGGTCTTTAAGGTGTTTCTATCCTACCAAAGTGGACTACCCACACGTTATGGTCATACTAGTCTTTAGGGTGTTTCTATCCTACCAAAGTGGACCACCCACAAGTTATGGTCATACTAGTCTTTAATGTGTTTCTATCCTACCAAAGTGGACCACCCGGACGTTATGGTCATACTATATACCTATTCTTGCAGTTCACTCAAAAAACTTACTTGTATTCTTTGTTCCTTTCCTGGTCTTGAATCGTTCTCCTCCCTCTGCTCTCATCCCTATTTTAGGGCAAGTCGTCGGATATACCCATAAACTTTTGTACGCAGACGTACTTTTCTGTGAACTCTTGACAACACTTCCTCCATCGAAGCTTCTTTACCTCTCGCCTCAGAATTAAGTCTGTAGGTTTACGACGCTAAAAATCATTTTTCGATACCCGTGGTGGACAGAGTACAGATAGCCTATCGTGTAGCTTTGCGCTTAACAACAATCAAACTGAACCCCTGACCTCTCTTAAGGCTAACGTTTTGAGCAATTGGTGTGCTATTGTGATCACATGCACCCCTATAATATCTCGGACAATTTGATACTTTACTTTTGGAGATGCTTTGAACCCGTTCTCGTTTCCATCTCAACAAGAGCAAACACTCAGAGTTTCTGATTCGTTGTCTCATCAGTCCCTCACAAGTTTCACAAAAAGATCGCGAAAGGTGAGAGTTCCATAGATAATACACTGCCATGACCAGGTGAGTGTTCCATAGATAATACACTGCCATGACCAGGTGAGTGTTCCATAGATAATACACTACCATGACCAGGTGAGGAGTGTTCCATAGATAATACACTGCCATGACCAGGTGAGATTTCCATAGATAATACACTGCCATGACCAGGTGAGGTGTTCCATAGA
>NW_013780562.1:0-684 GCF_000517525.1 Limulus polyphemus
AGTAGAGTTTCTTCTTTAACAGTGGCTTCTTCATGTGGCACGTCTTCAGCAGCGTCATTTGTTCTGTTGTCCACTTCATCCCAACTGAAATGTCCTGGACCGTGATAACGCCAAAGCCTGTTGGCATGCACCACTTTTGGTTTACCTCGCTGACCACATTTTACCCGGAAGGTCACGTCTGAGATACAATCCACTATGTCATATGGGCCTTCCCATGGAGAAGACAACTTAGGAGACTTCCCTTTGGTCTTCCTGGGATTATACAACCATACCTTGTCTCCAGGTACAAAGCAGACTTCAGTAGATCTCTTATCATAAGTTAATTTCATCGAATCAGCAGACGTTTTCAAGTTTGAACGCACTTGATGATGAATATCATCCATCCTTTCCGATAACACTTTCACAAACTCTGACACATTCTCAAGCAACTCTTCATAAGGTGGGCGTCCTGTTAACAGATCCACTGGCAACCGAAGTTCCCTGCCAAACATCAACTTTGCTGGAGTGTATCCAGTGGTTTCATGCTCTACTGTCCTATAGGCCATCAACAGTGGAGGGAATAAAACATTCCAGTCATCTTGGCGGCTATTACAAAACTTTGCCAATTCCTGTACCAGTGTCCAGTTGTACTTTTCTACCATCCCATCAGACTGTGGGTGAAGTGGCGTTGTCCTGGTCTTTCGG
>NW_013780563.1:0-678 GCF_000517525.1 Limulus polyphemus
CTACATAGTGTACCCTATCAAAAGTGTACTAACTAATTGACATACTGTACCCTATCCCTGGTGTGTTAAATATTCTAAATATTGTACTTTTCTTTGGTGCAGTAAATACTCTACATAGTGTACTATATCCCTGGAGCAGTAAATATTCTACATACTGTACCATATTACCGGTGCAGTAAATACTCTACATAGTGTACCCTATTCCTGATGTAGTAAATACTCTTCATACTGTACCCTATCCTTGGTGCAGTAAATACTCTATGTAGTGTACCCTTTCCCTGATGCAGTAAATACTCTACATAGTGTACCCTATCTCTGGTGTAGTAAATACTCTACATACTGTACCCTATCCCTGGTGCAGTAAATACTCTACACAGTGTACCCTATCCCTGGTGTAGTAAATACTCGACATATTGTACCTATCATTGGTGTAGTAAATACTCTATATAGTGTACCCTATCTCTGGTTTAGTAAATACTCTACATACTGCACCCTATCCCCTGTGCATTAAATACTCTACATACTGTACTCTATCCCTGGTGCAGTAAATACTCGACATATTGTACCTATCATTGGTGTAGTAAATACTCATTATAGTGTACCCTATCTCTAGTTTAGTAAATACTCTACATACTGTACCCTATCCCCTGTGCATTAAATACTCTACATACTGTACCC
>NW_013780564.1:0-685 GCF_000517525.1 Limulus polyphemus
ATTTTCCTCCATCAACTGTAACACATTGAAGCTGATTCCACTGAAGATTATAGCCTTGCAAAGGTTTCTGCACTTCCATGAAAATGTCTTCTCCAGTTGTTGTTCCGTGCATGCTGCAAACGGTTGCCAACTTTTCTGTGATCTGAAAGTACAAATTAACATGAATGAACACGAGAAGTTGTGACGTACTCGAGAGATCAGTAGACTCACCCAGCGCCAGAGAATACCACAAGAAGTTCCTAGCTTTCTCGCGTATCTGTAACACCATCTTCTCTCCAAGTTCTTCTGTTCTCCGCACAACTGAACTTGCTGAAAGGCTGATACTTCCAAACAAATTGGCTTTCTCAGTTGCTGCTTCCATCATACACTCTTTGATGAAGTTGCCGTCAGTAAACGGATTTCCTCGCTCTGCCATCTTATGCACTATTTTGTAACTTGTACGAGTGACAGATTCATTTTCAGCAAACATTCTCGTGAAGAGATTCTTTTGAGATTCCAAAGTACGTTTCATGAACTCAAATTTCTCAGAACGCAATTTTCCATTCTTCGAATATGTTGACAGATCTTTTGTTTCATAGTGATGCCGAAGATTGTACTTTTTCAAAACGGCAACACTTTCGTTGCATATCATGTAACTAGCTTTCTGGTTGTTTGTTTCCACAAAGAAGTACTTTTCTCCCCCATT
>NW_013780565.1:0-380 GCF_000517525.1 Limulus polyphemus
TTGTTAAATCTTGTATTTTCTTACTGACAGTACACATTATCGTTGAATTTTGTGTCTTCTTATTGACAGTACACAGTATTGTTAAATCTTATGTCTTTTTATTGACAGGACACATTATTGTTAAATCTTCTGTTTTCTTACTGACAGTACACATTTTCGTTAAATCTTGTGTGTTCTTATTGACAGTACACAGTATAGTTAAATCTTGTGTTTTCTTCTAGAAAATACACAGTATCTTTAAATCTTGTGTCTTCTTATTGACAGTACACAGTATCGTTAAATCTTGTGTCTTCTTATTGACAGTACAGAGTATCGTTAAATCTTGTGTCTTCTTATTGACAGTGCACAGTATCGTTAAATCTTGTGTCGTCTTATTGACA
>NW_013780566.1:0-1687 GCF_000517525.1 Limulus polyphemus
TCGGCGTGTAATCAGCGAGAACTACAGAGCTAGCTAGCTCTCTATTAAGTGAATTGTATCTACGTCAATTCGAAATTAACTCGCTCATCGTGAACCCTCGATAAAATATCAAGGAAGTTCCAGACTAGAAATAAGACTTTATATTGCTTGTAAGTTTATGGAACTTTTGTATATAAATCATTGTTTGTAATAACTGTTATTGTAAGTTGTATTATTGTTTGTATATTAAAATATATTTGTATTAAAAAAAAAGAAAAATGTGTGTATATATCAGTCTTGTTTGGATTTAGTAGTTAAATAAATGCCGATATATATCCAATTTATGATATTTGCGTTTTTCTAGTTTTGACTTTCTTGTTTGTTACGTATTACAATTTCAAATAGCCTGAAATTGAGTTAAATTGTAATTTGGCAAGTCATTGTAATTATGCTAGTATGAGCCAAAGTAGGGATTAAATATTTTTTTTATTTTAAGTAACTCAAAAGTATGGATATGTTTTAAGTAACTCAGTTTCTGTAGTTTCTTGTTTCAATATTTTTTGTAGCATTATAACTATCTATACTACTATAGTTAGCTAGGTTACTTGTATGTTGATCCCTACTTGTCTTTATAACATTATAGATTTTCTTATTAAACTTGTGGAAATAGTTTACCTAGTTTCTATGAAGTTATAACAGAATATCATTGAGATTGTCTTTTTATAGCTTCTTATTTTATTATTCTCTGGAATAGATAATGAATATTTTACCAAATAGCCTAGTAAAATTAGGACATTTTTACACAAACATTGGAAAAAACAGGGGAGAGATGAAACTTGGTGGATGCATTCCCCTAAACCCATTTAATAACATATTAAAAGTCCCAATGTATCCCATGTCAGCTTTCGCCCTTATTTCGGAAATAACGTCATAACCCCATGCCTATTTCTGACTGTAGTCTAATATGAAAAAGAGACAGGTTAGTAAACCAACACTGTCTATGGTCATAATCATGCATCATGACCCCATTAACCTATGCACTCATTATTTAACTGATTATAATCTACACAACCTTACATTTGAATATGGACTTTCAGTATTTAAGAGCAAAATTTAGCCATGTCCATTCTCTCTCTTTGAATAGCAAGTTGTTCTCCTTCTTTGTTCTCCAGTATTTTTTACAAGTCTTCCTTAATTCATTATGAACTCATCATCTTATAAAGACTAAATTTCTCCAGAATACCAAGTACTTCTTGTTTGGCAAACAGATTGGTGATGCTTTTGGATCTCATACCCCCGAATTAGCCCGACATTTACCATTGCTGAGCCCATGGATGAACAACGTTGCCTGCCAATGCATCAGACACAGGAGAACTCGCCATATCTGTTCTCTTGTTGGCCTTGAGATCGACAGGAGCTTTTACCTGTAAGTGGCCCAACAGCTTAGCATTTTTACAATTGTTGACATGCCAAAGGAGGAGGTCAAACTTGAGAAGAACTGGGTCCTGGTAACATGTTCCATCAGAAAATGTACCTTTACAACCCAGCCATGGTGCCAAGTGGTCACATCTCTGATAGGATCACTATATTCTGAAGCCAAAGAAGACCGTTCCAGAGCTTGAAGAGATTGGTTGCTAAAAGGCACTGGTCATCATGAACATAATGACCATCCAGTCTGATGTGCTTACCATGGTTACAACATAATTGG
>NW_013780567.1:0-685 GCF_000517525.1 Limulus polyphemus
GGAAGTTTGTAATTGATTTTGATAAAATGACGTTTGGAAGCAACAAAGGCCAAGTGCCAGTAACTGTTAACAGAGAGGTTGAACTAATTAGGTGTCATCAAGCTGAAGTAAAAGTGACTGAAGAAGTTGATGATGGTGAAGTGGAACCAAATATAGACATCAAGGCAGAACAGGAGAAAGACCAAGATTTGAAGCCAATGATGGATTTCCTAAAAGCAAGTGTTTTGTGCCCTGCTTGGGAGAAGGTGTGTAGTCTAAGCCCTGTGACAAAGACCTATTGGGCACAATGGGACCAGTTGAGGCTTGAAGATGGTATTGTTGTCTGGAGATGGAAAACTGCAGAAAAGTGACAACCTGGCAAACGGTTATACCGAGAAAGTTACGGGAAGTTGTGTTGCATCAATCCCATGATACTGTAACAGGAGGACATCTCGGAGTTAAGAAAACATTGAGTCACGTACGACACAGATTTTACTGGATAGGTATGAGACAAGATGTGGAAGAATGGTGCAGAACATGCAGTACATGTTGTGCTAAAAGGGGACCCAAGCACAAGGGACGTGCTCCAATGAAGTTATATCAAGTTGGTGCACCAATGGAAAGAGTAGCCATCGAAATTGCTGGTCCTCTGCCCCAAACTCGTGCTGGAAACAAGTACATTTGTGTGGTGATGGATTATTTCACC
>NW_013780568.1:0-952 GCF_000517525.1 Limulus polyphemus
ATTACCCATTCAAGCCGTCTCCAGCCATTATTATACTAAACTCTTATGTAAATCATAACGAATCTTAAGTAAATTTCATATACTTTATAGAGAAAAGAAAAATACCACTTTTGAGTTAAGGACTTTGAGTCACATAAAGAAAAGTTGAAGCTCACCTTTACTTGATGATAACCAGAGCGCTAGTCAGTCGATCAACAGAAACGAAAGGTCTCGTCTCTTGGAATATCGGCAGGTCAAATGATTTCCTGTAAAGGTAGAGCCGGTTTCACGTAATTGTCTGACAATGTTTGGCGCAAGATGTCGCCACTGTCGCGAATCGTTCTCTCAGATACCTGAATGTGATACACTCAATACAAGATATAACGTTTCGAGAACGTTACGATTAATTTGGTCAAAATTACTGAAATACTTATCTATCAATCCATATATATCTATCTCATTATTCATAAAGTTTTCATTCATAACTATAAAGGTTTTCCTTTCTTTAAAATTTACCACAAATGGTGTGTTTTGTCTAAGTTTGGTTCCAACTTATGTTTTTAAGTTTAACCAGAAACATCATTCAATGCTTTCCACTTATTGTCTCTTTATTCTATAATTATCTTGAGTACTTCCCAAAATGCAAATGAGCTCTTTCAAAGAAATTCTTATACTCATCCATAGGTCAGTGTTGTCAAGGTAAAAGTGAGTGCAGTCCTATACGATAAAGTCTATTGTCAATGTGAAAACTGCAGTTGTATACAGTAAACTATATTGTCAAAGTAACAAGTACTCGTAGTCCTATACAGTAAACTATATTGTCAAAGTAGCAAGTACTCGTAGTCCTATACGATAAACTCTATTGTCAAAGTAACAAGTACTCGTAGTCCTATACAGTAAACTCTATTGTCAAAGTAGCAAGTACTCGTAGTTCTATACAGTAAACTCTGTTGTCAAAGTAACAAGTACTCGT
>NW_013780569.1:0-908 GCF_000517525.1 Limulus polyphemus
TTTTTACAATTAATCATTATCAATAAGTCTGAGTTAGTGTAGAAGTTTTAACTCTATAAGACAATATTATTACCATTACTCATCATCAAGAAGTCTGCGTTACTATAGATGTTTTAAATCCATAACACAATATTTTTACCATTACTCATCATCAAGAAGTCTGCGTTAGTATAGAAGTTTTAAATCCATAAGAAAATATTTTACCGTTACTCATCAAAAAGAAGTCTTCATTAGTGTAGAAGTTTTATATCCATAAGACAACATTTTTACCATTACTCATCATCAAGAAGTCTGCGTTAGTATAGAAGTTTTAAATCCATAAGAAAATATTTTACCATTATTCATCATCAATAAGTCTGTGTTAGTATAGAAGTTTTAAATCCATAAGAAAATATTTTACCATTACTCATCAAAAAGAAGTCTGCGTTAGTGTAGAAGTTTTATATCCATAAGACAACATTTTTACCGTTGCTCATCATCAAGAAGTCTACGATAGTATAGATGTTTTAAATCTATAAACAATATTTTTACCATTACTCATCATCAAGAAGTCTACGTTAGTATAGAAGTTTTAAATCTATAAACAATATTTTTACCATTACTCATCATCAAGAAGTTTGCGTTAGTATAGAAATTTTAAATACATAAAAAATATTTTTACCATTACTAATAATCAAGAATTCTGTTTTAGTATTGAAGTTTTAAATACATCAGACAATATCTTTAACCTTACTAATCATAATGAAGTCTGTGTTTGTATAGAACGTTTAAATCCATAAAAAATATTTTTACCATTACTCATCATCAAGAAGTTTGCGTTAGTATAGAAATTTTAAATACATAAAAATATTTTTACCATTACTCATAATCAAGAACTCTGCTTTAGTATTGAAGTTTTAAATACATCA
>NW_013780570.1:0-1108 GCF_000517525.1 Limulus polyphemus
GGTGTTTGGGTATAGTGCTCGCGAAACCCTGGCATTGCTGCAGTGTCCTTGTTTGACATTGTAGTGCGTCCCCTCGTAGGACTCCATGGCGGGTGGAGTCAGTGGACACTGAATCTCTCTCTTTAATTATGGATCCCCCATTCCAAATAAAAAAATTTTAAAAATCTGCTTATTGGTAAACGACCACGCCTAGAAGACTCTGAACAGCAGTCTCCATCACACAGTACACATGTACCTCACTTTTTAATCATGCATTCACTATCAGATAAATCTTTAGGGCAAATGGCTCCTTTTTTTTATTCAGAAGGGCTTAGAGGGGCTTGCTGGCTCTCCAAAGTCAGTTAAGAAGCTACGTTCTGAAGACATCTTAGTAGAAACTTCCCATCCTAAGCACAGTGAACTTCTCTTGAATTCAAAGGCCACTGGGGATATACCCATTGAAGTTACTCCCCACGCTTCCTTGAATTCCTCACGAGGAGTTATCGTTGAGAGGGATTTGAAATCTATCCCCGAGACGGAGATCCTTGCTGGTTTCTCCAGTCAAGGAGTTTCGGCAGTTTGAAGGATCTCCACTCGTCAAGATGGAATTATGGTGCCGACCTCAGTTTTAATTTTGACGTTTTCATCACCACGTCCACCTGCCGCCATTAAGGCAGGTTATTTGAACTGTAAGGTACGGCCCTATATTCCCAACCCTCTCTGATGTTTTCAGTGTCAGCGGTTCGGTCACTCAAAGACATCTTGTCGCGGTTCTGTGACGTGTGCTCATTGTGGTGGCAAGGACCACGACACCTACGAATGCAAAATGGACCCTCACTGTGTTAATTGTAGTGGTTCCCACCCCTCCTCGGGCACCAGCCTCTGGTGTCCGTGCGGGTCCTTCTTTGGCCCCTAAATGCAGGACGATTATTCGATCACATCCTCAGTCATTGGATTCTCACTCTGATGACAGAGATCTGCCCGCTCGTTCAAGGGCAGGATTCATGGAGGTCGATCGACCTCCATCTAGTAAAGAAAAACTGCATGGTCGTAAACCGAACGGTTCTACACCCTCTTCTCCTAAACATACATAAAAATGGACCACTTTGATACAGTGGAACTGTCGAGA
>NW_013780571.1:0-989 GCF_000517525.1 Limulus polyphemus
ATCACTCTTTCCATTGGTGCGCTAACTTGATAAAACTTCATTGGAGCACGTCCCTTATGCTTAGGTTCCCTTTTAGACAAAATGTACTGTATGTTCTGCACCATTCTTCCACATCTTGCCTCATACCTATCCAGTAAAATCTGTGTCGTAGGTGACTCAATGTCTTCTTAACTCCGAGATGTCTTCATGTTAAACTATCATGGGATTGACGCAGCAAAACTTCCCGCAACTTTCTCGGTATAACTGTTTGCCAGGTCGTCACTTTCCCATCTGCATTTTCCCATCTCCGGAGAAGAATACCATCTTCAAACATCAACTGGTCACATTGTGCCCAATAGTTCTTTGTCACAGGGCTTAAGCTAGACACCTTCTCCCAAGCAGGATGCAAAACACTTGCTTGTAGAAAATTAATTATTGGCTTCAAGTCTTGGTCTTTCTCCTGCTCTGCTTTAATATCTATATTTGGTTCCACTTCACCATCATCAACTCCTTCAGTTACTTTGACTTCAGCTTGATGGCACCTGGTTAGTCCAACCTCTTTTTTAACACTTACCGGAATTTTGCCTTTGTTGTTCCCAATCGTCATTTTATCGAAGTTAACTACACACACTTCCTCGGTAATAAGTAGTCCAACCCTAATATGCATTGGTCTTCAATGTCAGCCAAGTATACTTTATGTCTGTACTTCATGCTCATGAGCTCAATAGTTACCCACACTGGTCCCCAAAACCTTGCATACTGTCCTGTCACACCACAGGGCTTCTGTATGGCTTTTGCTACTCCTTTGTGATCTAGAACCTTGATACTCACAAGGGTTTGCTGAGATGCAGAATCTATGACAAAGCTGCACCTTTGACCGCCCAGCTTTCCTGTCACGTAGACATTATGTGTGCTTGCCATTTTACACTTAGCTGTTGGGACTTTCACAATGGGGTTGGTGGGCGTCCCTCAGCACCAACCACTACTGGTTCCCGAAGCTGACCTATTCG
>NW_013780572.1:0-685 GCF_000517525.1 Limulus polyphemus
CTATATGCTTCCCAGGGTGCCTTCCCATCGAATTCCTGTGGCTTCCTTCATACTAGATCACACCTATTGCTGACACTCATGTCTGGAACGTGACTTCTGACAGAACTGAAGATGTCTGCATTAGGGTTTAGCTGCGGGGTCTGGAAGGGGCTTCCCATTGTCTGAGGCTGATCAGGTGGATGGCTAATATATCCTCCTTGTGTAAAAGACAGTAAATCATCCTTTAATGTATTTAATTTGCTTTGAAATTTACTAATGTTTTCCATTTGTGTACTCTGGCTTTCTCTCAACTTGTCCATTTTCTTTCTCCTCCAACCACTGCTGTAGTCTCTCTTCTTGTTTATTTTCTTTCTCCTCCAACCACTGTTGTAGTCTCTCTTCTTGTTTATTTTCTTTCTCCTCCAACCACTGCTGTAGTCTCTCTTCTAGTTTATTTTCTTTCTCCTCCAACCACTGCTGTAGTCTCTCTTCTAGTTTATTTTCTTTCTCCTCCAACCACTGTTGTAGTCTCTCTTCTTGTTTCTTTTCTTTCTCCTCCAACCACTGCTGTAGTCTCTCTTCTGGTTTCTTTTCTCATTCTTCTTGTTTCTTTTCTTTTTCCTCCAACAACTGCTGCAATCTCTCTTTTTTATTTTGCTGTTCAAGCTGCCACCATTTCAGGTTTTCTTGCCACTGCTGTAATCTT
>NW_013780573.1:0-1073 GCF_000517525.1 Limulus polyphemus
GATGTCGTATCTGAAACTTGGTTTCATTTGTCATAAAACAACGAACAACGTTGATCAGAGAAATCACTTTTACAGGGTTACTCAAGCCGTGATGTCGTATCTGAAACTTGGTTTCATTTGTCATAAAACAACGAACAACGTTGATCAGAGAAATCACTTTTACAGGAACTACTCAAGACGTGTTGTCGTATCTGAAACTTGGTTTCATTTGTCATCAATAAAACAACGTTGAGCAGAGAAATCACTTTTACAGGGTTACTCAAGCCGTGATGTCGTATCTGAAACTTGGTTTCATTTGTCTTAAAACAACAAACAACGTTGAGCAGAGAAATCACTTTTGAGTAACCCTGTTGACAAATGAAACCAAGTTTCAGATACGACATCACGGCTTTAAAACAACGAACAACGTTGAGCAGTGAAATCACTTTTACGGGGGCTACTCAAGACGTGTTGTCGTACACTTATACTGTTCGTTTATTTCGAGGGTAAACTGAATGAAGAATTCACAGCTTCTAGATTTGATAGTACCAGTTATGATTACTTTTTCTAGGCCTGATAAGGCCTGGTGACTGGGGTCGCAAGTTAGATTCCCTGTCACCGAACATGCTCACCCTTTAGGGTTAATTACTATCATGTCCAGCCACCCGAGTGTAAAAATTCTTAGCTAATACAAAATCCCCAAGACTAACCTTTATGTAGGTTAGTTACCAGCCTAGGTAGAAAACAAATAACCTTCATGTAGGTTAGTTACCAGCCTAGGTAAAAAAATAATCTTTATGTAGGTTAGTTACCAGCCTAGGTAAATAAACAAACTAACCTTTATGTAAATTAGTTACCAGCCTAGGCAAAAATCAAAATAACCTTTATGTAGGTTAGTTTCCAGCCTGGGTAAATAAACGAACTAACCTTTATGTAGATTAGTTACCAGCCTAGGTAAAAAACAAAATAACCTTTATGTAGGTTAGTTACCAGCCTAGGTAAAAACACAAACTAACCTTTATGTAGGTTAGTTACCAGTCTAGGGAAAAAACAAAATAACCTTTACGTAGGTTAGTTACTAGCCTAGGTAAAAA
>NW_013780574.1:0-684 GCF_000517525.1 Limulus polyphemus
AAAAATTTTAAAAGGCTTAGCAACTGAGTACAAAGGTCGTAACTAGAAGAGATAATTGTTTGCATTACTTCTTTATTTACTGTTCTGTGTTTTAAGAAAAATACCAATAATCACAGCCAAGACAAGTTACTTTGTACAGACCAAAAGTCAGTTTTATGTTATTTGATACCGTAACATGAGTACAGACCAAAAGTCAGTTTTATGTTATTTGATACCGTAACATGAGTACATGTGTGCCGTGTCATTGTAACCTCTACTGTTAGCCAGGCATGGCTGAAAAGTCAATATAATAAAAATATATATAAATCTGTATTGTTATATAATTTTAAGCTATTTAATTATGTTTTCGTGTTTAATTTGTAGTCATTCTAGAACAAAAAAAGGTATAATTTATATTTATTTCCTTTTTTTTTAAGATGGTTACAAGATCGGTCAAATCGACCAAACCCGTACAGAGATTTGTTACTGAAAATAACAGATGAAATATAGTTTTTTCATAAGAAACATTTGATAACTATCTGGGCATTATAAAGATTTCACAGGTAAAATTGGATAGACAACTTGCAAAAAGAAAGAAAAAAACACTGTTTTACAAACCTTAAGATTTAATCAAAAAAATTATATTTTGCGTATGAAAGCATTGTAATGTTTACTAATAATCTACCAAATTTCGTTAACATTCGC
>NW_013780575.1:0-683 GCF_000517525.1 Limulus polyphemus
TCACACCTACCCTCTTAAGGATTATATAGTCAACAATACATTCAATATCAAATAAACCATTATAAGAAGGTAAGAATGCAAAACAAGTCCATTTAATGATGATAAACTTGTCATAATACAAAAAAAACCTTTTGATTGCAAAAAAAAAATACATCAAATCATAATGTATTACAAAATTAACCTTTTTATAACACTTATCATATATAATATAAAATAACCTTCTGACAGCGAACAAAAATACGAAATGATTCCTCTCAAAAATCGTATTAAACTAACTATAAACTAGTATGCAAACTATAAACATTAATGGGAATTCAAAATAACATAACCGTTTTAAAGGAAGCATATATATACACCAACCAGTTCACCATTAAAATATATATATATATGCAGTATAACAAAAACACTCAGTGAAAAAAATTTAATTAAACACATTACACAGCTAAATTATGTAAAAATCATATTACAATAAGGATTAATACAAACAGTACGTATCCCTTAACAAACCTTCATACTAATACAGTAAACATAAAAATACCAATAAGAAAAGAGGCAGATCATACAAAAATATCTTTATAGTTTAGAAAAATAAGTATTTTACAGAAAATAAAAATTATAGAACACACACACATACATATATATATATATATAAGAATTGTTTATTAAGATATACTTATACACCC
>NW_013780576.1:0-741 GCF_000517525.1 Limulus polyphemus
TTAGACCACCAACTAGCCTGCTACCTCAAACCAGATGATTACGGCAATATACAACGCGCCATCAACCAAAACAACTCATTGCTGAATCAAGAAAAGAAGTCTACACACAATAAGAAACTAGATCAACTAAGGAAACTACAACAACGTGAAGTGAAACACATCAATGCAGCTCAGCCTAACCTTGTAATCAACAGATCTGACCGGACAATCAACGACACAGAACTTCAACTTTTAAACAAAGGCCTCAACTTTGCCATCAACCACAAAACAACTCCATGCCTAGAGTTCAAAGCGTGTCTAGAAGATCTAGCCAGAAGACTCGTGACCCGCTACATCAAAGAACAAAAGACCACCTCTACCTCAAACATCCTCCAACTACAGAAAGAAGAAACCCCTGACATCAACCAACAGACTTTCATCACAGGTAACTACAACAAAATGTGGTTTCCCGAAGTTCCCAAAAACTGTATTTTAAATAACTTTTTCAAAGAATTCTCAAACAAGACTGTCAATATAGTCAACCAATCCCGTAAACTGAAAAGTAACCTCACAAGTAACGAAATCAAATCCATTTCTAATCTTAAAAAAGACACTAATATTAAAATTCTAAAAGCTGATAAAAGCAACACCACTGTCATCATGAACAATTCAGAATACATCGACAAAATGAACGACATCCTTTCCGATAAAAAGAAATTCAAAGCCATCCCAAACAACCCAACAAACACACACGAAAAACAA
>NW_013780577.1:0-1730 GCF_000517525.1 Limulus polyphemus
GAGATCATATACAGCAGTAAAAGCTAATAAGGACTACAGGTCCATATACTCCTACTACTTCATATATGGAGATCATATACAGTAGTATAAGCTAATAAGGACTACAGGTCCATATACTCCTACTACTTCATATCTGCAAATCATATACAGTAGTTTAAACTAATAAGGACTACAGGTCCATACACTCCTACTACTTCATATCTGGAAGTCATATACAGTAGAATAAGCTAATAAGGACTACAGGTCCATACGCTCCTACTACTTCATATCTGGAGATCATATACAGTAGTATAAGCTAATAAAGGCTACAGGTCCATATACTCCTACTACTTCATATCTGGAGGTCATATGCGTGGCCTCAAACATTGCTGGCAATGACAGTGCCGACATTAAAGTGAATGTTCTAGGTAAGATTCTCTCTTAAAGATTGTGTTACATAACAGTGCGTTTGGGATGTAAATCTTTTGGGAGCTAGTATTAAACACTATACCGCTGTATATGGACCTGTAGTCCTTATTAGCTTATACTGCTGTACATGACTTCCAGATATGAAGTAGAAGGAGTATATGGACCTGCAGTCTTTATTAGCTTATACTACTGTATATGATCTCCAGATATGAAGTAGTAGGAGTATATGGACCTGTAGTCCTTATTAGCTTATACTGCTGTATATGATCTCCAGATATGAAGTAGTAGGAGTATATGGACCTGTAGTCCTTATTAGCTTATACTGCTGTATATGACCTCCAGATATGAAGTAGTAGGAACATATGGACCTGTAGTCCTTATTAGCTTATACTACTGTGCTATCTTGTGTTTTATTACATGAAGGAGTGTTGGTTATAACCTGTGTTTTATTACATGAAGGACTATTGGCACTAACTTGTGTTTTATTACATGAAGGACTATTGGCACTAACTTGTGTTTTATTACATGAAGGAGTGTTGGTGCTATTTTGTGTTTTATTACATGAAGGACTATTGGCACTAACTTGTGTTTTATTACATGAAGGAGTGTTGGTGCTAACCTGCGTTTTTATACAATTGTTGTTTTTTTTCACTAGAACCACCGAGGATTAACCCTGCCACTCCTAAAGAAGTTGATGTTCTAGAACATTCAAGTCATCAGCTACTGTGTGAAGCAAGTGGATATCCGAGTCCAAATGTATCTTGGATGAAAGATAGAAGACTTGTAACAGGTTCTTAATAAGAGTATTGGGAATTAAAATAACATATTACTTTATAAGGACTAGATGATGGGATTTTGAGGAAAAGTGTTTCTGTTTATATTATTTATCCTTGTTTACAGTTATCCTGTATGATATGTTTATTGAAAGTTTAAGGAAACTTAATAAATTTAAAATACTTTGAATATTCTTTCTCACAAATAATCATTTATGGATCCAGGAAATGAGTTGGGCCTACTTTTGGAAGCTAATGGCACCCTACGAATAGATCAAGCTCGAACTGCAGATACTGGACTTTACACGTACCAACACTCCTTCATGTAATAAAACACAGGTTAGTGCCAACACTCCTTCATGTAATAAAACACAGGTTAGTGCCAACACTCCTTCATGTAATAAAACACAAGTTAGTGCCAACACTCCTTCATGTAATAAAACACACGTTAGCACCAACACTCCTTCATGCAATAAAACACAGGCTATAACCAACACTCCTTCATGTAATGAAACACACGTTAGCACCAACACTCCTTCATGTAATAAA
>NW_013780578.1:0-685 GCF_000517525.1 Limulus polyphemus
ACACGCACAAGAAATTTACAGGTAATGTTCACAATAAGATACTATCTAAATGCATGTAAAACAAGGATCACAAACCCCTATCAGTCTTCTGATGTATTAAGATATTTATCAGCCATTAAGAGCCACACCAACCCTAATTACTTTAAAGTTATGTTTAATAATTCCATCCGTCCTAACCATTGTGTGTAGAATTGGTAATAGACTATTGGAGCATAAAAATTACATCTGCAAAGGAAAATATGTTTATGTTTGTGGATTAGATTTTCTGGTGTTTAATTATACAACTTATTTTGCTGCTGAAAACCTTAGAAAAGATAAAGAAGACATGCTTGAAATTCAACTAAGGAAAGTGTGGAGTTTATCAGTAGCATTATAGAAAAAAAAATGGCCACCAAAAGAAGATTGTGAAAAATTTGAGATACTGTTACTGGAGTAAATCTATTAATTCCTGTTAATTTGTGGCTATTACTGGCTGAAGAAAAAATTGGCAAATGATGATAACTGTTTTGAAGTAGGCTCAAGGGATTAAAGTATACACCTGGAAAAAAGTTAAGCACGCCCAAATATTTTTCAGGATTGCTTATTGAAAATAAGGTTTAATTTTCATGATGTTGAGCAATGTTCATAATTTCAAACATAATTAAAAGGATGTGAGAGTTCAGGTGTGACATTTAAATCAGGCGCG
>NW_013780579.1:0-816 GCF_000517525.1 Limulus polyphemus
TTACGGCTTGACTCGATTATCTCTATTTTCAATCTCTCTATCTATGCCATTCTCTCGTCGCTTTATTTGCCGGGGTTATATACTAAAAAAGAGGGCGCCTGGAACAGACTAGAGTTGCTAGGACAATTCATGACCCTTCGAGAATCTCATCGTGTGTTACCAGCGTCACGTGACTTCCGCTGTCGTAACACTGCCCCTTCCTTAGTATTGTTCGTTCCGAACAATAGCCACTTACATTAAACCGATAGATAATTAACAATAACTTGATTAAATGTACGGAATTTACAAACACAAAATTAAAACACAACAAAGTCTCTTAATTTTACAGGACGTGTCTTCTTTCCTACTGATCTCTGTCTCCTGGCACACACCCAACAATGCCCCTTCCTTAAGTGTCTGCTCACATTTAGAGAAATTAGCCACTGTTATGGGTACTACTTGATGACTTGCCACAAGTGTCCTTCCAATCTTCAAATCCGCTGGCCTGCATGAGTCTTCTACTGCTTCCACAAGCATTGGGCTTCCTTGGGGATGTTCTTTTATTCTACCTCAAATTATCTTCTCTGACATAGGGGTATTGTAGTTGACTTAAGTGCTGTGACATGCAAATCAACAGATGCAGCAACACTTACTGGAATTTGGCCTTTGTTGTTCCCAATCGTCATTTTATCGAAGTTAACTACGCAAACTTCCTCGGTAGTAAGTAGTCCAAGCCTAATATGCATTCGTCTTCAATGTCAGCCAAGTATACCTTCTGTCTGTCCTTTATGCCCATGAGCTCAATAGTTACCCACACTGGTCCCCACAATCATGTAG
>NW_013780580.1:0-683 GCF_000517525.1 Limulus polyphemus
TATATATATATATATATATATATATATCCATGTCAGTGTAAATTACTTGTACCTGATGATGACAAAACCTTGTAGAAACGTTGTACATTTGCTGTTATGTTATTCAAGCCGTCTCCAGCCATTATTAGTCTCAAAGTTGGTTCCTCGTCATCGAATTTGAATTCGTCGCGGCAATTAATCGAGGTTGTGTAAGTCTAAACGTTTATCTTTGTTATTCCAGTATAACTTTTTAAGTATGTTCTCTCACCTGTCCACTACCATAAACCAGTCATACCGTGAAACTATCTTTAAACTTCGTAACCTGAATATAAAAATCATCAAAAGGAGAAACAATATTTCCTTCCTCAGACAGTGCCTCTCTGAAAAGCTAATTCCTAAATTTGTGAAGGTCAAGTTATCGAAAAACTTAAATCAGTTTTCAGGTATTATCCAAAACATGCAGAAAAAAAAACTCCTAAAAGCAACCCTGAATTCCAAATATCAAGAACTGAACTACTTACAAAAACTCAAACAGAAATTAGACCACCAACTAGCCTGCTACCTCAAACCATATTATTACGGCAATATACAACGCGCTATCAACCAAAACAACTCATTGTTGAATCAAGAAAAGAAGTCTGTACACAATAAGAAACTAGATCAACTAAGGAAACTACAACAACGTCAAGTGAAACACAACAATG
>NW_013780581.1:0-797 GCF_000517525.1 Limulus polyphemus
TGTTTCATCTTGTTAGGACTGTGGAAGATAGTCACTGTTTAATGACTGAATAGGTGTTTCATCTTGTTAGGACCGAGGAAGAAAGTCACTGTTTAATGAGTGATATCATACTACAAATTGTTACGTATAAGCAAATATATGTTCACTTTTCATTCCCACTACTAACTTCCGTTTTGGGAATAATGCCAAAATTCAAATAACGCTGTGTGTGGCAATTAATGCATAAATCGTGTTATCAAGAATGTAATACACTCGGTAAGAAAAAAAAAGTCCCACGTTTCGCTTGTACGTCTGGCTGTACACACACAAATAACTCTTTGAGTAATAAATTTTGTAGTGTTGCCACACAGTGAAGGAAGGGAAGTTATTGGTTAAGGTACTATTGTCCCCCAGGGTTTGAATCCCAGGACTAGCTAGCCTTCGTTTAATTAATTTTCAAAATCTTTTTGTTCGCTCCTTCAGTTACGAGTGACACTGATGCGGATTATGACCCATCGATCATACATTACTGCCAAATGAAAGACCATGGAATAGTTGATTAGATATTAATATATTTCATAGAAGGTTTCTCTTGTTGTTAGAGATTAATTTATTTAAGTAAACAGTCTAGTGTGTTGCAATGATCTACGACAGAAACGCGCTTTTACCTGAAGCACTATTAAAATATTTGAACAGTGGCAACATGGCAAAGCAGTTGCAACTTTCAGACAGGACTGGAAAGTGGCAACATCATAAAACAGTAGCAACTTTCAGACAGGACTGGAAAGTGGCAACATCATAAAACAGTAGCAACTTTC
>NW_013780582.1:0-650 GCF_000517525.1 Limulus polyphemus
CTACTGATTTCTCGAGTACGTCACAACTTCTCGTGTTCATTCGTGGTATTAATTTGGACTTTCAGATCACATAAGAGTTGGCATCCGTTTGCAGCATGAACGGAACAACAACTGGAGAAGACATTTTCATGGAAGTGCAGAAAACTTCGCAAGGCTATAATCTTCAGTGGAATCAGCTTCATTGTGTTACAGTTGATGGAGGAAAAAACATGGCTGGAGTGAGGAAGGGTCTGGTGGGGCAGATACGAACTAAGTTGGTAGATCTTCAACTCCCAGGCGCTCTGTTTATACACTGCATTATACATCAGCAAGCACTCTGTGGGAAAGACTTAGATATTTCTTGCGTACTGAAACCAGTCGTTTCTGCGGTGAACTTCAATCGGGGTCATGCACTTAATCACCACCAGTTCCAGGCTTTTCTTGAAGAAATTAATTCTGAATTCTGTGACTTGCCTTATCACACAGCAGTGAGGTGGCTCAGCTGCGGTAAAGTCCTATTTCGTTTTTATAAGCTCCGAAGAGAAATAGATAATTTTCTCACCGAAAAGGATAGAGCTGATCCATTTCTGTCAGATCCTACCTGGCTGTCAAAGTTGTCATTTTTGGTTGACATCACATCCCACATGAATGAATTGAATTTGAAACTTCAG
>NW_013780583.1:0-685 GCF_000517525.1 Limulus polyphemus
CATTTGTTCTGCTAGAAGGTACACATCCTCTGATGGTCTTTTACCTCTGTTCAGCTAGAAGGTACACATCGTCTAATGATCTTTTACCTTTGTTCCACTAGAAGGTACACATCCTAAGTATAGTGACATAATATTACACTTTGAAATGTTTTCATCATCAGACTGCAGGACAACAGCTTGTTATATTTCTTACAGCATATATAACAATAATAATACATCTGTTATAGAATCACTTGAAATATCTTAGAAATACTATGGTGCTTTGGGACAAGTCCCAAGAATATGACTAAGTATGGAAAGTCAGTTGACATGAACACTTGAATTACCTTCAGAGATATTAATGTTACATTATGTTAAGTAATATACAAACTAGATAATATTTCAATTTTTCAAGTTTTAGAAATACATTTTTGGACATAAATAGGCTTCCATGCTCCAGTGACTAACAGAAACAACATGATTTTGGAAACTTTGGACATGTAGATGTCAACCAAAAGTGATCTGCAACTAGCCAAGGCATATGGATAATAGAAAAAAAACTTAACTTCTAAGATAAGCAAAAATTTTAAGACAACTAATTTTTATGTAAATCATGAGTTTTTGTCTGATGAAATAAAAATCAATCCATGGTAGTATTGTTGGTACTCCTTTTTGCTTCTGAAAGGTTAATAAATGTTTATGAAAT
>NW_013780584.1:0-681 GCF_000517525.1 Limulus polyphemus
CTATGCAACAGCACACACGAAAAACCCTTTGTTCTATTCTTGTATGATTAAAGAATCAGAATTGTCCATTTCTATTATAAAAGACCCACGGCTTTAAAGTACTGGGAGGATTTTTGCGACAACGGGACGCGAACCATGAACCCTAGAATACACACTGACCATTAGGCTACTCCATACTTATTTTCTGGCAGAAAAACAAAACAGTGGAAAAAAAACCTATAAGTAAATATTGTTTTTAGAACTTATTAAGGTTTCTGAATCTGTAACTTACCACTGTGATTTCATGTGTTAAAATGGTTAAAACGTTAAACGTTAAAAACGAACAGAAACCCTCTCATCGCGTGTAATATAAACAACATACAGTGACTGTAGATTGTTTTATGATCTTCTCTAAAAGTTATACAAAAAGCTGTCTGCATACAGCCATCCCTAATCGTGATCTGACAGCCTAGAAGAAAAGCAGCAGCTACTCAACAGCACCCCCACCGCCAACTCTTGGGCCACTCGTTTCTTAGTCCTAGAAGTAGCGTGAAGACACACGTTTTCACACTACCGTTCAACATGTTATTTTCTATTGATTCCCTGTGATGCTCACTTGTCACTAACTCCAAGAATACCCAAACATTTTCTAAGAAAATACGTTTAACCTGGAAAAAGTTAAGCACCCCCCGTGTTTTTTTT
>NW_013780585.1:0-685 GCF_000517525.1 Limulus polyphemus
ACGAAACAGTTAGCAGTATTGGGCATAACCATGAAACGATATATGGTCCAGCTAGTTAGTTTCTTACTCTGAATCCCGCTGAATGGATATGAGAAGATTTGGGTGTATATTCACGTAAGACTTATCCTTCTGAAATGGCTCATCTATCCACAAGTGCACTGGTTGCAGCTGATCCAATATCAGCTCTTAGATTTATCAATAACAAATTTAAAGGAATCTTAGAATTACTTAAATCAAGTGATCCTACTATTGTCACAGACACCCACTGTTTTTGGAGACGAGAATACCAAGGACATGGATTACATTTTAATCTATTGCTTTGGATATATAGCGTTCCTGTGATTGGAGAAAACACAGATGAAAAAATTATTGCATTTATTTCGAAATATCTTACTTGTCAGATTCGAAATAAAAGCTTATGTCCAATATTGCAAGAAAAAGTATAAAAGAAAACCAAATCTGGCATTAGAAATGTTTGTCGATTTGGTCTTCCAAGACTTGAAAGGGAAAAAAATTGTATCTTCAGAGTGTTGATGAATCAGTAGCTAGAAAGAACTATATGATATTCCACGCAAAGATAATAAACATATGATAAATGATTATGCCTATGTTGGTATAGATAAAAAAGTGGCCAAATGACAAGTAACTCATACTTTTGCTATTATTAATAAAATTGACAAAGAAG
>NW_013780586.1:0-684 GCF_000517525.1 Limulus polyphemus
ATTCTTTCTGAATACAACTTTGCAATACACTTAATTTCCACAGTCGCGCTATAACAAACGCTATAATTCACAACGAACGTCTCACGTGCTCGACTCAACTGTCCGTATCTATCTCTGTCTGCAGTTCAATTACACATTGCCTTACCTTCTTGCCGTTACTTCTTGGCGGCTTATATATAGAAGACTACCGCATAACTAGTTACTCGAGACTTCACGAACCTTCGAGAATATGACGTGTTACTAGCGTCATGTGACCCCCGCTGTCGTAACACTGCCCTTTCCTTAGTATTGTTTGTCCCGAACAATAGCCAGTTACATTAAATCAATAAACAATTAACAATAACTTAATTAAATGTACAGAATCTACAAACACAAATTAAAATTCAACAAAGTCTCTTAATTTTACGGGACGTATCTTCTTCTGTACTGGTCTCCGTCTTGTTGGCTACTGCTTCATGTGGGGTTCATCTGCTTCATCAGGGAATGTCCTATCACTGGTAACAGTCACATCAGTGGTAGTAACTTCATCAAGGGCTTCACTGTTTCCCTTCTCAAAACCGAATAGAGTTTCATTTTTACAGTGGCCTTTCCAGTTGACACGTCTTCAGCAGTGTCATTTGTTCTGTTGTTCACTTTGTATCAACTGAAATGTCCTGACCGTGATAACGCCAAAGCCTGTTGGCA
>NW_013780587.1:0-1718 GCF_000517525.1 Limulus polyphemus
TGTGTGTGTGTGTGTGTGTGTGAAATCTGTCTTTTAGTTTCTGAACTACGTATTATGGTCTTATGTATTGTGTCTGGAGCATCTTTTTCAATGACCAGCAGTAATCAGCCACCATGCTGATGGTCCACCTAGCGTGATACCTCCTCTCCATTTCCCTGACTTCTTGACGAAGCCTTTCTCTTTGTTGTATGCTGACGGCATCGAGATTTTCAGGGAAATAGTCAATATGTGAGTGTAAGAAATGAACTTTCAAGCTTTTATTACAACCCAACTCTTTGAACTTATCGAGTATGTTATTGACAATAATTTCGTAATTTGGGACCTAAATATTTGTCAATAACATCTTTTAAAGCAATCCATGCTTCTTTCTCAACTTTCCTCATTGTCCTTTCGAGCTCTTCATCCGAAGTCTATATCTTAATCTGAGGCCCAACAAAAATCCCTTCTTTAAGTTTCACTTCTGAAAGAGCTGGGAATTGTCCACAGCGATGCTTGAAACAGTCGCCATCTTTGTCTAAGGCCTTTACAAACTTCTTCATCAAACCCATTTTTATATGAAGTGGAGGTAATAGGACTTTCTTTGTGTCAAACAAAACTTTCATGTTCAGTGTTTTTTTTCATCCTAGTATCAGGCTGAGTCTGCGTTGTCATTACTGATTTCGTGCTCTGCTGTCCCATTCACACAAAAGACATGGAAGCTTTTTATAATCGGATTGTTAACCCAACAACATACAAAGGACATTTAAGTCTCAACAATGTAGCCAACCATGTTCTTTGTATTTGACATGATTAACAAGAAATTCTAGATTTTTGTATCTTTCTTTCAAGTGAACCGAATGAGCAATAGGAACAGATACAGATATGTTACCATTGTGAAGGAGAACACCTTTTAGACTTCTTTTGGAGGAACCAATGAACAATCGTCACTCACTTGGTTCACAGACTGCAGCTCCTAGTATTGGTATTAATTCAGCAATATTGTTACAATAAACCAGTGAACCTTCTTGTGAAAAGTATGGTATAAACTCTTTCTCACAATTTCTGTACCAGAAAAATGATGTCCCTGGAGAAAGTAAGTTCTTAGCCCCAAGGATTCTTCAGAGATTTTGAAGTCCAGACTTAGGGATAAGAACTTACTTTCTCCAGGGACATAATTTTTCTGGTACAGAAATTGTGAGAAAGAGTTTATACTGTTACGACAGCGGAGGACTAGCGTCACATGACGTGGCGTGTTTAGTAGTCTCCCGACGCTTCATGAACGTTCTAGAAGCGGATATGGGGTAGTCTTGTATATATAAGACCGGCCAAGAAGCAACGGGAACAATGTTATTGAACTGCGGACAGAGTATTGTTGAGTCGAGCACGTGAGACCTTCATTGTGAATTATAGTGTTTGTCATAGCGCGACTGTGGAAATTAAGTGTATTGCAAAGTTGTATTCAGAAAGAATAAACCAGTTTTATTTAAGAAAGGACTTGTGTTGCAAAAGTTTCATCGGAAATAATTTTTACGGAAAATTAACTAACGACTGGAGGCGTGACAAATTGGTGTCAGAGAGTGGGACAGAAAAGAAAGGGAAAAAATGGAAACGAGAAGCGGCAAATCAAACTACAGCTTAGCAGATTGGATGGCAGCAATACAAGAGCAGCAAAAGAAACAAGAAGAACGAGAAAAGAAAGGAAAAAAATAGGAAACGAGAAGACGGACAAATCAAACTAC
>NW_013780588.1:0-1023 GCF_000517525.1 Limulus polyphemus
GTTGATGATGGTGAAGTGGAACCAGGTATCGATATTAAAGCAGAGCAGGAGAAAGATCAAGATTTGAACCTATAATTGATTTCCTAAAAGCAAGTGTTTTGCACCCTGCTTGGGAGAAGGTGTCTAGTCTAAGCCCTGTGACAAAGAACTATTGGGCACAATGGGACCAGTTGAGGCTTGAAGATGGTACTCTTCTCCGGAGATGGGAAAGTGACGATCTGGCAAACTGTTATACCGAGAAAGTTACGGGAAGTTGTGCTGCGTCAATCCCATAATACTGTGACAAGAGGACATCTCAGAGTTAAGAAAACATTGAGTCACCTACGACACAGATTTTACTGGATAGGTATGAGACAAGATGTGGAAGAATGGTGCAGAACATGCGGTACATGTTGTGCTAAAAGGGGACCCAAGGATAACGGACGTGCTCCAATGAAGTTATATCAAGTTGGTGGACCAATGGAAAGAGTAGCCATCGACATTGCTGGTCCTCTGTCCCAAACTCGTGCTGGAAACATGTACATTTGTGTGGTGATGGATTAGTTCACCAAGTGGCCTGAGGCATATGCAATACCAAATCAGGAAGCTACAACTGTAGCTTCAGCTATTAGTGACTTCTTCTTCAGATTTGGTATGCAATATGAACTGCATTCAGATCAAGGCCGTAACCTTGAATCAGCTGTGTTCCAAGAATGCTGCAAGTTGTTTGGAGTTGTACTTTTCTACCATCCCATCAGACTGTGGGTGAAGTGGCGTTGTCCTGGTCTTTCGGATGGGGACATTGGGACAGGAATTGGCAAAGTTTTGTAATAGCCATCCATGATGACTGGGATGTCTTACTCCCTCCACTGTTGATGGCCTATAGGACAGCAGAGCATGAAACCACTGGATACACTCCAGCAAAGTTGATGTTTGGTCGGGAACTTCGGTTGCCAATGGATCTGTTAACAGGACGCCCACCTTATGAAGAGTTGCCTGAGAATGTGTCAGAGTTTGAGAAAGTGTTATCGGAAAGGATGGATG
>NW_013780589.1:0-1406 GCF_000517525.1 Limulus polyphemus
TGTGATTATTCTCAGATTGGACTGTGTGCTACATAACAGTTATAGACAACTATTTATGACTGTGATTATTCTCAGATTGGACGTTTGCTACAGGACAGTTATAGACAATTGTTTATACCTGTGTTTACAGGCATAAACAATTGTCTATAACTGTTCTGTAGCACACAGTCCAATCTGAGAATCATTATTCTCACATTGGAGTGTTTGCTACAGGACAGTTATAGAAAATTGTTTATGCCTGTGATAATTCTCACATTGGACTGTGTGCTAGAGAACAGTTATAGACAATTATTTGTGCCTGTGATTATTCTCAGATTGGGCTGTGTGCTACAGAACAGTTATAGACAATTGTTTATGCCTGTTATTATTCTCACATTGGAGTGTTTGCTACAGGACAGTTATAGACAATTGTTTATTCCTGTGATTATTCTCACATTGGAGTGTTTGCTACAGGACAGTTATAGACACTTATTTATGCCTGTAATTATTCTCACATTGGACTGTGTGCTACAGGACAGTTATAGACAGTTATTTATGCCTGTGATTATTCTCAGATTGGACGTTTGCTACAGGACAGTTATAGACAATTGTTTATACCTGTGATTATTCTCAGATTGGACTGTGTGCTACATAACAGTTATAGACAACTATTTATGCTGCCATTATTCTCGCATTAGACTGTGTGCTACAGGACAGTTATAGACAATTATTTATGCCTGTGATTATTCTCAGATTTGACTGTACCCCCAAAAGGACAGTTATAGACAATTATTTATGCCTGTGATTATTCTCAGATTTGACTGTTTGCTACAGGACAGTTATAGACAATTATTTATGCCTGCGATTATTCTCAGATTGGGCAGTGTGCTACAGAACAGTTATAGACAATTGAATAATTACAGGAATAAATAAGTGTCTATAACTGTCCTGTAGCACACAGTCCAATGTGAGAATAATTACAGGAATAAATAAGTGTCTATAACTGTCCTGTAGCAAACACTCCAATGTGAGAATAATCACAGGCATAAACTTGTTTATACCTGTGATTATTCTCAGATTGGGCTGTGTGCTACAGAACAGTTATAGACAATTGTTTATACCTGTGATTATTCTCAGATTGGACTGTGTTCTACAAAACAGTTATAGACAATTGTTTATGCCTGTGATTATTCTCACATTGGAGTGTTTGCTACAGGACAGTTATAGACACTTATTTATTCCTGTAATTATTCGTCCTGTAGCACACAGTCCAATGTGAAACTATAGACAAGCAAACACTCCAATGTGAGAATAATCGCAGGGATAAATAAGACAGGACAGTTATAGACACTTATTTATGCCTGTGATTATTCTACCATTGGACTGTGTGCTACAAAACAGTTATAGACAATTGTTTATACCTGTGA
>NW_013780590.1:0-685 GCF_000517525.1 Limulus polyphemus
ATAACTGAACTTCCAAATATTTTTCTTAATTTTTCTCCATCTATTGAGAGATAACTGAACTTCCAAGTATTTTTTATTAATTTTTCCTCCATCTACTGAGAGATAACTGAACTTCCTAGTATTTTTTCTTAATTTTTCCTAACATAGATACCACAGCTGATAGTAAACATAATCTATTTTTTGGATTGATTTGGAGGCCAGTGAAGCTGGAACGGTTCCTCCAGGACGGTACAAGTACCCCAGAGCACTGGACCAACGTTTGGGGAGACTTCCAGAACCCACGCTTTCCAGCTTCACCCCGGGTTACTGTATGTGCATACAATCATAACCCCATGCCGAGGTCAGAGGATTAATGGGGAGGACATCATATGGATCCCATGGTATGATATATGATACCACGCATACACATACAGCTCCAGGCTCGGCCCCACTGAAGTTTTGAAAGAAAGAAACCTCTATATAATGTCTTGATTTGATGATTAAGAAACTGGTGTTATTAAACTGAGACATCAATAATATGTATACAGATCGTTCACTTGCAAAGATACTTCGGGTGCTTGATACATTAAATATTAATTTAATTAATTCTCTATTTATTTACTTATTTTTAGCGAAATTGGTTTGTCAGATATTATTGTTGTGAAGTGAAAAGTCCCAAACTGTCGTAGTTAACATAAAAAAAAAA
>NW_013780591.1:0-686 GCF_000517525.1 Limulus polyphemus
CAATAACAATAGAACTGATTTTAGAATAATAACTGAGGAAAGAGTGACAATAGCATTGATATTACAATAATAAGTGAGGAAGAAATGAAAATGACACTGATATTACTATAACAATTGTGGAAAGAAAGGCAATAGCACTGGTATTACAATAAGAAGTGATGAAAGAATGACAATAACAGTAGTATAATAATTAGAACTGATAAAAGAATGACAATAGCACTGATATTACAATAATAAGTGAGGAAAGAATGGCAATAGCATTGATATTACAATAATAACCGAGGAAAGAATGACAATATCAGTGATGTTACAATGAGAACTGACAAGAGAATGACAATAGCACTGATATTACAATAATATGTGAAGAAAGAATGAAAAGTATACTGATATTATAATAATAACTGAGAAAAGAATGGCAATAGCACTGATATTACATTGAAAACTGAGGAAAGAATGGCAATAGCATTAATAATACAATAATAACCGAGGAAAGAATGACAATATCAGTAATATAACAAATGAGAACTGATAAGAGAATGACAATAGCACTGATATTACAATATTAACTGATAATAGAATGACAACAGCTCTGATATTAAAAAAATAACTGAGGAAAGAATGACAATAGCACTAATATTACAATAATAAGTGAAGAAGGAAAGACAAAAGCAGTGATATTACAGTAA
>NW_013780592.1:0-1224 GCF_000517525.1 Limulus polyphemus
AAACAAGAAGAGAGACAACAGCAGTTGCAAGAAAACCTGCAACAGTGGCAGCTCCAACAGAAAAATAAACAAGAAGAGAAATTACAGCAGTTGTTGGAGGAAAGGAAAAGAAACAAGAAGAATGAGAAAATAAACAAGAAGAGAGATTACAGCAGTTGTTGGAGGAGAAAGAAAATAAAAAAGAAAAGAAATTACAGCAGTTGTTAGAGGAAAAAGAAAAGAAACAAGAAGAGAAATTACAGCAGTTGTTAGAGGAGAAAGAAAATAAACAAGAAGAACGAGAAAAGAAACAAGAAGAGAGATTACAGCAGTGGCAACTGGAACAAGAAAGGAAACAAGAAGTACAAATAGAAAACATTAGTAAATTTAAAAGCGAATTAGATACGTTAAAGAACGATTTATTGTCTGTTACACAAGGAGGATACATTGACCATCGACAATGGCAAGCCCCTTACAGAGCCCGCAGCTAAACCCTAATGCAGACATATTCAGTCCCATAAGAAGTCACACCCCAGATATGAATGTCAGTAATAGGAGTGATCCAGTGCGAAGGAAGCCACAAGAATTCGATGGGAAGGCACCGTGGGAAGCATATAGAGCACAGTTTGAGTTACTGGCAGAGATGAATGGATGGACAGAGAAGCAGAAAGCTGTATATCTGGCAACAAGCCTGAAGGGACAACCAAACTGTCCAAGTATTTCCAGGACAGCAGCCGACAGACACAACTATAGAGCACTGATAGAGGCTCTGGAACTCAGGTACGGAACCCAGAATCAGTCAGAAGTCTACAGGGCCAGGTTCAGGACGAGAGTCCGTGCTAAAGGGGAGAGCCTGCAAGAACTGGCACAGGACTTGGAGAGCATGGCACACAAGGCCTACCCAACTGCACCACCCGATCTCCTCAAGTTGTTGCTGAGGGATCAGTTCGTAGATGCCTTGGACAGTCCACAACTTAAGATACAATTGAAGCAAGCACACCCCTCTACCATGCAGGATGCAATGGTCAGAGCTCTCGAATTTGAATCCTATGTTAAGTCCAGCACAGAGGTACCGAGGTTGGTACAGTCATCTGGATTCAAGGCCAGCAAATTCAGCTTTCAGAGAAGTTTGAGGGACTTTGCTGGCACTGTAACAAACCTGGGCACAAGAGAGCTCAATGCTGGCAACTTCAAAACAGGGGAGACGATACAGCAGTAAAGGCTGCTACCAAGAAAGGCTGTTAG
>NW_013780593.1:0-685 GCF_000517525.1 Limulus polyphemus
GTATTTACTCTAATATGAAACAAAACCATACATTACTGCTGAAACCACTTTATTTACTCCAATATGAAACAAAACCATACATTACTGTTGAAACCACTGTATTTACTCTAATATGAAACAAAACCACAATTACTGTTGAATTCACTTTATTTACTCTAATATGAAACAAAACCATACATTACTGTTGAAACCACTGTATTTACTCTAATATGAAACAAAACCATACATTACTGTTGAAACCACTGTATTTACTCTAATATGAAACAAAACCACAATTACTGTTGAACTCACTTTATTTACTCTAATATGAAACAAAACCATACATTACTGTTGAAACCACTGTATTTACTCTAATATGAAATAAAACCATACATTACTGTTGAAACCACTGTATTTACTATAATATGAAACAAAAACCATACATTACTGTTGAAACCACTGTATTTACTATAATATGAAACAAAACCATACATTACTGTTGAACTCACTTTATTTACTCTAATATGAAACAAAACCATACATTACTGCTGAAACCACTTTATTTACTCTAATATGAAACAAAAACCATACATTACTGTTGAAACCACTGTATTTACTATAATATGAAACAAAACCATACATTACTGCTGAAACCACTTTATTTACTCTAATATGAAACAAAACCATACATTACTGCTGAAACCAC
>NW_013780594.1:0-865 GCF_000517525.1 Limulus polyphemus
GCTAAAGTAGAGAACCGGCGAGTAGCGTTACAGCCAAATGTTCTACTGATTATTCTGATTCTGACGTCAGAAGGGCTAAATCACCGATGGTTGAAGTTGTTGCGATGATTTAGACATCAAAATGTTGCATTTTAACTTGGGGAGTGCAGAAGCAGTATAGCGTTTTACTAACTTCAACACATAATGTCCATCAAGACAACTCATTACGCCAGGCTAAAACTGCTGCCTTCATAGCGACTGCCATTCAATATAAAATATTCATCGGTATTCTTTAAAAAAAGGAGGGGAAACAAGTAATAAAGAAATTTGAAAAAATATGGATGATGTAGGGATGAAACAAGGAAGGGATGAACACACAAAACCATACAAAAATCCCTACATAAGTAGCCACTGAGTCAATGTTACAAGCTTATGGGAATTAGCCATTGTAAGACTTTATAGCAATATTTATTTTAACTGCTTTTATTCAAACCTGAATTCACGCAACTGAAAGAAATTCAACATTTAATTGTTGATAAAAGATTTTCTTGGAAACATTTGGCTACTTCTGAAGGGATCTTTGTATCGTTTTGTGTATTCGTCCCTACATCATACTTATTCTTTTATTACTTATAATATTAAAAACTGTCTTGGTCAAAAGTAAATAATTATGTTTCAGTATACGTGTGCGTGGAATATGACTAACTGTCCACTGACTTACAACATATAACCAGACAGAAATATGACTAACGTTATATGTTGTAAGTCAGTGGACACAGACAGAAATATGGCTAACGTTATATGTTGTAAGTCAGTGGACACAGACAGAAATATGACTAACGTTATATGTTGTAAGTCAGTGGACACAGACAGAAATATGACTAAC
>NW_013780595.1:0-769 GCF_000517525.1 Limulus polyphemus
GTCTTTATATTGACAGTACACAGTATTGTTAAATCTTGAGTCTTCTTATTGAGAGTAAACAGTATTGTTAAATCTTGTGTCTTCTTATTGAGAGTACACAGTATTGTTAAATATTGTGTCTTCTTATTGACAGTACACAGTATAGTTAAATCTCGTGTCTTCTTATTGACAGTACTCAGTATTGTTAAATCATGTGTCTTCTTATGGACAGTACAAAGTATCGTCAAATCTTGTGTCTTCTTATTGGCAGTACACAGTATCGTTAAATCTTTTGTCTTCTTATTGACAATATAAAGTATCGTTAAATCTTGTGTCTTCTTATTCACAGTACACAGTATCATTAAATCTTGTGTCTTTTTATAGATAGTACACAGTATTGCTAAATCGTGTGTCTTCTTATTGAGAGTACACACTATTGTTCAATATTGTGTCTTCTTATTGACAGTACACAGTATAGTTAAATCTTGTGTCTTTTTATAGATAGTACACAGTATTGCTAAATCGTGTGTCTTCTTATTGAGAGTACACACTATTGTTCAATATTGTGTCTTCTTATTGACAGTACACAGTATAGTTAAATCTTGTGTCTTCTTACTGACAGGACACAGTATTGTTAAGTCTTGTGTCTTCTTATTGACAGTACACAGTATTGTTAGATCTTGTGTCTTTTTATTGACAGTACATAGTATTGTTAAATATTGTGTCTTCTTATTGAGAGTACACAGTATTGTTAAATCTTGTGTCTTCTTATTGACAGTACATAGTATAG
>NW_013780596.1:0-685 GCF_000517525.1 Limulus polyphemus
CTGTTACCAATGATAGGACATTTCCTGATGAAGCAGATGAACCCCACATGAAGCAGAAGCCGACGAGATGGAGACCAGTATGGAAGAAGATATGTCCCGTAAAATTAAGAGACTTTGTTGAATTTTAATTCTGTGTTTGTAAATTTTGTACATTTAATTAAGTTATTGTTAATTGTTTATTGGTTTAATGTAAGCGGCTATTGTTCGTCCCGAACAATAGTAAGGAAGGGACAGTGTTACGACGGTGGAAGTCACTTGACGCTAGCTTCTAAAAAATTCATGTCCCTTCGTGAAGCCTCGAGTGTTTACTAGATATGCGGTATTCTTGTATATAAGACCGCCAAGAAGTGACAGCAACAATGTAATTGAATTGCAGACAGAGATAGAGACGACAATTGAGTCAAGCGCGTGAATTGTTCGTTCGTGGTGAATTATAGCATTTCTTATAGCGTGACTGTGTAAAATAAGTGTATTGCAAAGTTGTATTCAAAAAGAATAAACTAGTTTTATTTAAGAAAGGACTTGTATCGCTAAAGTTTCTTCGGAAAGAATTTTTACAGAAAACTAACTAACGACCATAGTTGGGTGCAACTATAATAAAGCAGTCCCACTCCCCTTTCACTTTTAACTAACTTCTTTCAGTATTGACTGTTACAGTTGGAGCAACTCTTATTGAAATTTGAAT
>NW_013780597.1:0-971 GCF_000517525.1 Limulus polyphemus
CGAAAAATCCACAACAGTTTTCGTTAAAGTACGTGATGCAATTTTTCTTGGTAGTAGAATCCTTTACCAATAATACACAAACCACTTGGTATACCATGACAGATCATTATCTGATGATACTTGCTGATGGAATAATGGACCAGGGTAATATTTGTATAATATATAGCAATGCTTCACTGATCCCTGAGGCGACAGTGTTGAAATGTACATTATGTAATGGCATGGAAGAATTAGGAATTAGCCCCATAAAAATGTCCTAACATTTTTCCACAGTACTGTATTTCAATATTGGTTTACAAACTAGTAAAATGCGTTCACACCATTAACTTTTCTGTTGTAACAGATGCCCTTTATAAATAAGTAAATTACTTGTACCTGATGATGACAAAACCTTGTCGAAACGTTGTACATTTACTGTTGTATTAAAGTTTTTCTTCATTACCCATTCAAGCCGTCTCCAGCCATTATTATTAAAATACTTGACATTTCTCACATCGCATCATTTTATACATGTGCTGTAAAACTGAATTTAAATTAATCTCAGTTTCTAATCAACCACATCACATTTTGTTTAGTGTAACTCAGGGTTGATTCGATTATTATAATGCTTAAACATTGTATAATATCCACCAAGGATCAGTAGTAAAGAAATGTATATGTACCACTTATTAAGAGAACTGCGTATATAGTGACCTGTGAAAGGCGGGAAATCACCTGCATGGTTTGAAAAGGTTAATTATGTCTGATCTAGTGATTTAAAAAGTGCGATTTATTACGGAACACTGTCACTGACCAAAGAAATATAAGATACTTGGTAGGATATAAAGACGGAGAATCGTTCATCTGCCAATGACATGAGAGATGCTAAATATTTGTGAATATCTAAACAAAGAAAGGATGTAAACCAGTGATAAAAATTCGAATGTTAAGTATTAACGAACTAAAGCTAAAACTATCTTTTGTTGTGACCT
>NW_013780598.1:0-684 GCF_000517525.1 Limulus polyphemus
ACTCATCGTTAGCCTTACTTGGTACAACAACTCCACGAACACCTTGGTGTTACTCTAGTTACCGAATTTATAACCACCATTTTCATTTTTAGCCTTACTAGGAACAATTACTCCATGAACACTTAGGTTTAACTCTGGTTACCGAATTTATAACCCCCATACTCATCTTTATCGTTATTTGGTACAACAACTCCACGAACACCTAGGTGTAACTCTAGTTACCGAATTTATAACCACCATATTCATCTTTAGCCTTACTTGCTACAACTACTCCACGAATACCTAGGTGTAACTCTAGTTTCCGATTTTATAACCACCATATTCATCTTTTGCTTTACTTGGTACAACTACTCCATGAACACATAGGTGTAACTCTAGTTAAAAATTTTATAACCAACATACTCATCTTTAGCCTTACTTGGTACAACTACTCCATAAACAACTAAGTGTAACTATAGTTACCGAATTTATAACCATCATACTCTTCTTTTGCTTTACTTGGTATAACTACTCCATAAACACCTAGGTGTAACTCTAGTTACCGAACTTGTAACCACCATACGCATCTTTAATGTTATTTGGTACAACAACTCCACGAACACCTAGGTGTAACTCTAGTTACCTAACTTATAACCATCATACTCATCTTTACCCTTACTTGGTACAACAACTCTACGAACACAT
>NW_013780599.1:0-1078 GCF_000517525.1 Limulus polyphemus
TATATTACTTGAAACCATAAGAAGTATAAGTGATTATTAAAAAAACTAAAAATAGATAAAATTTGCATTTTATGGAGGATACAATTTTTTGGGGATTTCAAAATAATGTACTAAAACATTAAAAGTAATAAGTTCAAATCTGTAGTAAATACAAATACTGTAATCATTTCTTATAAATACGATTTCCTAATGTAATTTTTCAAGATATTAAAGATCATAATGCAAAAAAACTAAGTTTATTAAAAGTAATAGGCTTTATGTTTCTTAAACTACCTACATTTGTCAAAGTATTTATGAATTTTCGAAAATATTCGTCCACTAGTTTTATTGTTGGAATGAAATATAGCAAGACTTGCATTGCCTACTAAGAAAGTTAGTAGCCGGTAGTCATCGGGTTAAGTACCTTTAGTTTAGTTACTCATGAATTCAGCTCTTGATTTGTAGGTGTAATGAACACATTTTGATATATCTATCTTCGTAAGTTAAGTAGTGAAGTGTTTGGTAAAAACGAGATTCTTGTGGTTCTATTATCATTAGTTAAGTTTCTCATGAAATCATCCGGTGAGATCGAGATGTAGATGGAAGCTTGTGTATTAATTTCTAATCGTTGTTTATTAGCTTTTGAATCGTTAGAAGTTTTGTTGTGAACCAAATATATAGGTTCTAAACATGTTGCCTGTTTCATCCGAGTGGCGACTGGTGAATCTTTCAACACGTGTAAATATTTCTTACACAGTGGGCTACCTCTACTTAGATAATTAAGAGATATATTACTGAAAAATTATATAATGAATAACATTGGTGCTTCTGGAATTTGATAACTTATTGAAATTGTTAGAAGTCATTTTAGTATTGTTTTATTGCCAGTCTCTTAACTATTTTATACAAATAAAACCATTTCTTTAAACTTCTTGTGACGTATAATAATATAAAGATATTATTGTCAACTTCTGGTTGGTTATAATAATGTTTTAAACTTTCGACGGATATATTAATTTCATTTTACATTAGATATTAAAAATTATAAAATAGTACATTTAAAGATTTTGTACGTTTTCATTTGCTGAATGAAAGATAG
>NW_013780600.1:0-684 GCF_000517525.1 Limulus polyphemus
TTGTATGGAGAAAAGTGAAAATTTCGGCCAGATAATGTAGCATTGAATTGGTTTCCAGGTAAACATTTCAAAAAGCTATATAGCAAGACTGCTCATTAATGTTACACATCATCCTGGAGAGAACCTTGGAAATACTGATAATTTATCTCGAAGACCATGGGTGAATAAAGAATGAAAACACTGTAGAAAAAGAGAAGCAAAAGATAATAAAAACAACCTACCTTATCATTACGTGGAATGGACTTGGAATTATACTTTCCAAAATAATCCAAAACAACATAGCCAACGACTTAAGAAGTTACAACACCTTCACACATGGAAAACATTGATTATGGTGCGATGTGAGAATATCAAATATGTTGGTACTGTATAACAAGATTAAAGATGGCGATCCTGTAAGTAGGGAACAAACATGACTGAACTGTATAGATAAATGAACAACGATAGTGATAATGTTTAAGAAGGAAATCTAAAATAATGTTACTATGTCGGTAGAACTAAGATCAAAGTGATATAATGGAAGAGTAGATATTGTAATGTTGCCTTCTCAGTTATTATCTTTTTTCGAGAACTAACCGACAGCTCTACACCTAACATATTTTATGTTATTGTGAGGGTAACATGTTTGTAACGTTCATAGTTCTCGTCAAAAGATTGTGGTGTATATATTCACGACATAAAAAT
>NW_013780601.1:0-684 GCF_000517525.1 Limulus polyphemus
ATGGATAATATCCACCATCAAGTGCGTTCAAACTTGAAAACGTCTGCTGGTTCGATGAAGTTAACTTATGATAAGAGGAAGTTACGGGAAGTTGTGCTGTGTCAATCCCATGATAATTTAACAGGATTAATTAACTTTCCGTAACTTCGTTTCCGACGAAACTTTAGCGACACAAGCCCTTACTTAATAAAACTGGTTTATTCTTTCCGAATACAACTTTACGATACACTTAATTTCAATATTCGCGCTAAAACAAACACTATAACGAACGAACGTTAACTTCAACCATACCCTGTGACTGCAGTTCAATTACTCACTATCTACATACACATTACATTACCGTCACGTTGTCACCCTCTTTTATATACCAGACTACCCTATATCTAGTAAATACTAGAGCATTCGCCAAGGTACAGGATAGTTCTAGAAAATAGGTGGCGCCACACCAGTCACGTGACCTCGATGACGCAACACTGCCCCCTCCTTAGTATTGTTCGTCCCGAACAATTGCCACTTACAATAAACCAATAACAATTAACAATAACTTAATTAAATGTACAGAATTACGATCACAAAATTACAATTCAACAAAGTCTCTTAATTTTACGGGACGTATTTTCTTCCGTACTGGTCTCCGTCTTGTTGGCTTCTGCTTCATGTGAGATTCATCTGCTTCATCAGTAA
>NW_013780602.1:0-837 GCF_000517525.1 Limulus polyphemus
CAGGCCTAAACACTTTGAGGTTGTTGTTGTTTGTAGTTATGCACAAAGCTATCTGTGCTCTGCACACCACGGGTATCGAAACCCGGTTTCTAGCGTTGTAAATCCGCAGACATACCGCTGTGCCACTGGTGGGCACTTTGAGGTAAATCTTTCATTTGAGATAGCACGTTTTTTTTTTCTTCCTTAGGAAATAAACTATGTAAGCTATAAGAAAAAACAAGCTTTTCCTTCAAAAGATAAAGTTGACAAACTGTCAGGAAAAGTGCACTTTTTTCTTAACAAATGGACAAACTTTACAAACAATAACATACACGTTTGTCTATTAATCCAGTAAATATTAATAAAATAGTTTTAAAATATTAACGTAAAGAAATCATCAGGTTTTGACTTATGCGTTAAACTTTCCCTACCCATAAACAACATTAAAATAATGTTTTTTTTTGTTTTTGAATTTCGCGCAAAGCGACACGAGGGCTATCTGCGCTAGCCGTCCCTAATTTAGTAGTGTAAGACTAGAGGGAAGGCAGCTAGTCATCACCACCCACCGCCAACTCTTGGGCTACTCTTTTACCAATGAATAGTGGGATTGACCGTCACTTTATAACGGCCCCACGGCTGAAAGGGGTGAGCATGTTTGGTGGGACGGAGATTCGAACCCGCGACCCTCAGATTGCGAGTCAAACGCCCTAACCACCTGGCCATGCCGGGCAAGCTATTTAGTCTAAACAGTTATGCTTCGTGTTATACTTTGTGTTCATTATAGAATGAAAGAGGCAGAATTTATATTTATTTCTCAATTTTTATGGGGGTTGCGAGATCGGCCAAATCTACCGGACC
>NW_013780603.1:0-681 GCF_000517525.1 Limulus polyphemus
TAACATAATCATAAATTACACGGAACTCAAAGTAACTACTGCTCTCTCTTTTTTATCTCTCTGCTGGCTTTCTCTGCCAGGCTTATATATAACAAACAGGGCATCTCGAACACACTCGGACTTCCCCGATTATTCGAGAAACTCATCACGCACGCCACCAGCGCCAATGCGCCACCAGGGTCACGTGACTTCCGCTGTCGTAACAATATTTACTATTTATCTTTTCAAAAAACGAGACTAAAGTCATGACACTTTCAAATGTATATATTTGTTGACAAATCAGAACTTCTATTATACTGTAACAACTTATTAAGTAATCAATAACATGAATGAACTTAGTTTATAAACGATAGTGTACAATTCTCAATTTTTCAACTATACTTTACAACAAAAACATTTTATGCTCATTACCCAATACTGTGCCTGACATCGGTCAAACGTCCAGTTAGGGTCAGTCAGAAAATATAGTTTAAAACATTTTTCAAAATGAAAGATAGTTTGACTGTGATCAATACTTTTGATATTTATTATATCTACTTAGACTTAAAAGCTACATCGACATATGAAATGTATGCGACTTTACGATTTCATTATACATTGGTCAAAAGTTCAAAAAGGATCAGTCTACAATTGCATACAGGTTTCAGTTTGTGTCATTTTATGTTTATATCTTTAATTTAT
>NW_013780604.1:0-1139 GCF_000517525.1 Limulus polyphemus
AGATTTGAACTTATTACTTTTTATGTTTTAGTACATTATTTTAAAATCCTAAATAATATTTATCATCCATAAAATGCAAATTTTATCTATTTTTAATTTTTTTTAATAATTACGTACTCTCCTTATGGTTTCAAGTAATATACAAGACCCAAAACTAATATTTCTAAGTAAACCTAAACAATAAATGAGTATTTTTATTTTTAACTAGGATTTCATGTTTATATATGCACATAAAAAGCATTTTAATTTTGTTTCGTAAATGTATTTTTATTTCAAGTTTATGTTTCACTGCAGCCATACTTTTGTCTATTGTGCTGAATAAATCTTGAGGTTAGCAGTGTGAACTTTGTACATTTGCCATAAACTACATGCCTGTTGGTGGTCACTCTCCTTCAGTCCAGCGCAGGCTCATTTCAACATTATTGCAGATATGACAGTAAGAAAGCTTTTCGGTACTTGAATATCATTTCTTTGAACTTTCAAACAAGTTTATTTCAACATATGTCCTTGTATGTTGTTTCACTATACAGACAAAACTAATTGCCACTACTAGTGAATGTACGTAATGCTAATAGTTTACAGTACAGGTGATTGGAATAACACTGCCTGACCCTAGTTACATGACACATCCTGTTAGAAAAGATTACCAACAATACAGACACGATAAATTACAAAGAAATTTTATTTTACAGCATTTAAAAGATTAGTCCTGGTCACATTCCTCTTATTATAGGCAAGATTTATGTTGGAAATTGAAAATTAAGCTCTTCAGTGTATTGAGACCCCTACTGTGAGAACGTCATCGCTTCCCCTGTATTATTGAGACGAATGTATTTAGTCTGTTTCACAACCAACATACGAGTTTTATTGTTGTCACTTATACACCGAGTTTTAAATCATTTGCAAAATATCAGAGTAAACTTTATATACATCAGTTAGACTGTTTTAATTCTAAAACAACAACAACAGAAGCATGGGTCTTACTACAAAGTAAAGATTGAAAGAAGAAAAATATAAAATTCATATGTAATACTGGTACTAGTAGTATTAGGTACAAATCATACAAGTTTATCATTCTAAGTACTGAATCATATTATTATTATTATTATTATGAGCTAAATATAAAATTATAGCAAATT
>NW_013780605.1:0-684 GCF_000517525.1 Limulus polyphemus
GCTTAAGTTTCGCATTCCAACATAAATCTTGCCTGTAATGAGAGGAATGTGACCAGGACTAATCTTTTAAGTGCTGGAAAGTAATTTTCTTTGTAATTTATGGTGTCTATATTGTTTGGTAATCTCTTCTAACAGGATGTATCAAGTAACAAGGGGTCAGGCTCAGGTGGTGTTTATTGAAACCATCTGTACAATAAACTGTTACATACATTTGTTAGCAGTCGCAATTAGTTTTGTCTCTATTCTGAAACAGCATACACGGACATATGTTGAAATAAACTTGTTTGAAAGTTCAAAGAAATGATATTGTTACGTCTCCGTTTGTTAATTGATTTTTCCGTAACTTCGTTCCAACGAAACTTTAACGACACAAGTCTTTACTTAACAAAACTGGTTTATTCTTTCCGAATATAACTCTGCGATACACTTAATCTCAATACTCGCGCTAAAACAACACTGTAACGAACGAACATTAACTTCAACAATACCGTGTGACTGCAGTTCAATTACTCACTATCTACCCAGACACGTTACATTCCCCTCTTATATATATCAGTGTACCTTATTTCTAGTAAGAACTTGAACATTCGCCAAAGTACATGATAGTTCTAGAAATGTTGCATCACGGTGGTCATGTGACTCGCTGACGCAACACTGCCCCTCCTTATTGTTCGGGACGAACAT
>NW_013780606.1:0-681 GCF_000517525.1 Limulus polyphemus
GTAGGTTTTGAACCAAACTAAATAACAGTAAACCTTTTTTGATTTACTGTATTTTCTTATTTTGATATTTCGAGCTCTTTTGTGTTTAGAACAATATATACTAATTTTTAAAGTATCAAATTAAATTTTTGTTCAATAAAAATTATTCAAATGCGACTGTAGCTTTTTTCACCCAAAACTTTGTCTTCAAAATAAGGGTGCGTCCTATATTCCGAAAAATACGGTGTATTACGACGAAAAATAAATCTTATCAAATGCGAAACCTTAACTCCTTATTTCGCTGAGGTTGAATCAGATTTGAGAAGATAGAAGGTGAAATAACATCTTGGCATGGTGGTTTGTTATAAAAAAAACAGATTATTTTTTCACATTCGAGGGTTAAAACTGTAAACGGCATTTTATATTACAATACGTGTTAGATGACTCTCGACACAGTTTCAACCTTTGAGTATTGTTGGTAATATTAAAACTGTAAACGGCATTTTATATTACAATACGTGTTAGATGACTCTCGACACAGTTTCAACCTTTGAGTATTGTTGGTAATATTAAAACTGTAAACGGCATTTTATATTACAATACGTGTTAGATGACTCTCGACACAGTTTCAACCTTTGAGTATTGTTGGTAATATTAAAACTGTAAACGGCATTTTAAATTACAATACGTGTTAGATAACTC
>NW_013780607.1:0-663 GCF_000517525.1 Limulus polyphemus
GTTACTAAATTTTGAGAACCGCTAGCGTAAGAGTTGCCTCTCCTGTTGTCGGCAGTACGAAATTAGGGATTTCAGTAGATAACCTTAGTAGCTTTGCCATGAACAAACAAACTTTTTATTTGAGAAACGCTACTGAGTGAGTTTGACTTTGAGAAAATATTTTTTTAAATAAACACAGCGATACGATAAAAAATATATATACATTGAGACAGACATCTATTTAGAGTGAATGAATTTTCGGTCAAGTTTGAAAATCCATTTTCATTTTGTAGGCTTACTTTCACCCCATTTATTTCTATCCATTTTAGTTTTAAAATAAAATAAGAAACTTGTATCCATATACGTATACCATATAGCTAAAGCTTGTGTGTTTCAGTGCTTTTTATAAATCGGTGTTTAATTTTAGCTGTTTCATAGTTTTATTTCATAGTTTTCATATACCGTATATTTTCAGCATGCTAATTTTTCTTAGCGTGCAGAGAATATACGGTATTGTTGCGTCAGCGAGTCACATGACTACTGTGACGCAACGTTTCTAGAACTATCATGTACTTTGGCGAATGCTCTAGTATTTACTAGATAGGGTAGGCTGGTATATATAAGAGGGGGAAAACGTGACGCGGGAAGGTAATGTAATGTGTGTGTAGATAGTGAGTAACTGAA
>NW_013780608.1:0-681 GCF_000517525.1 Limulus polyphemus
AAAACGGGTCTTTTCAGGTGTGCGCCCAATGGCACAGCGGCAAGTCTGAAGGGTTATAACGATAAAAATCGGGTTTCGATACCCGTGATTGGCATAGCCCAATTGTGTAGCTTTGTGTTTAACTCCTAACAAACAAAGTGTTACAATCAGAACTAGCGGCAAAGCTCCTTCCACAACCAGAGAGAGACGGGGTTTTAACCCTACGTTTGCAGCTTATGTAAATCTGCCTATCAACTCATGCGCAAAGATACGCGAATTTTTGCGGCGGGCCATTCAAGATGTTGCGCGCAAAATGCTTACATCATGTGATGTCAACCTCAGTTGAAGGGTTAAAAGTGTTATAACCCAGGGTTAAAAGTGTTATAACCCAGGGTTGGTAGAAGGGTATTCTCAAGTTCCTCATATCTGATGAACCACGACTTCTATTGTAACTTTGATAGAAAAAATTTGAACATGTGAACACTGTAAAAAGTAATCCACCGAAAAATAACCATGTTAGTTACTGATCACAAATTCAGAATGTTTCCTTTCATATATATATCATATGCATATAAGTAACTGACTTAACTTAATGTTTCCTTTATAACATTCATATGCTTACTCGTGTATATCAGGAACTGACTTAACTTAATGTTTCCTTTATAACATTCATATACTTACTCGTGTATATCAGGAACTGGC
>NW_013780609.1:0-684 GCF_000517525.1 Limulus polyphemus
TTGCTTCAACTGGAAGTACACAATTTTGGTAAAAATTACTTATACTTTGTATATCGCGCTTTGTTAAATGATAAGAAACAGTCCTACTTTTGTTTTGGTATGAATGACATAGATAATGACTAGTAAAATTAAAATTTCACAAAGGAAACCTAAATAATCTCGTACACAATTTATTATTCCATTAATTAAGAAATCCGATAATTTATCTTTCTATTGTTATGCATTACACAAAATAAATAATTTCCCCGTATGGGGTCGAAGGCAGTCTGGAAGGGTCACCTATTTTAACCACTACCACCACAACATAGTAGTGTGTTGTCTATCAGTCAGTTAATAGTATCTTGTTAAAGCTGATAGTAGGATTCGTGTTCGTCGTTTGCCTGGAGAACAGATGAGGGAAGACTGTCTTTCCCACAGGAGGTGGTGCAGTACATGTTCGGGCAACTATTTATCATAGTGGAAAAACTGCTCTTCATATCCTCCACGGAATCGTCAATAGCACCTCCTACATGCATCACATGGACATGATATTTCTGCCATATGCTAGGACAAGGTTTCGCAATAATTTTGTGTTCCAGGATTGCATTGCTACTGTTCATAGTACGCGTATTGTACATGATTATATCGACCAGGAGGACGTTACAAGATTGCCATAGCCAGCAAAGTATCCAGATTATAATCCAG
>NW_013780610.1:0-680 GCF_000517525.1 Limulus polyphemus
TCAATGTGTGGGTCATGATTGACATTTTGTAATGTGATTTGTACAATTCAATAACGTTTTTGAGCTTTCACTGACAATACTTATTAAAGATAATTTTAAGCGTGAAAACTGTCCATATTTTGATGTCATGATATGTAAATTAAAAATTGTTATTTTACGGTGATAATCTTGTTTTCTTGTGCCCAATAATGCATAATTTCATTTGATAAACACTTTAGATTGAATGGTAATTTATAATCAGTCACAAGAACGTCGAATCTGAATCACTTGAAAAAACACGGGGGTGCTTAACTTTTTTCCAGGTGTATACTATAAAAAGTCAAAATATTGAGATAACTTAATAATGTACATGAAATTATCTTACAGTTAGAGTGGCCAAGCATGAAAAAATGATTTTTTTATGATTATCTTATTTTTACATGAAAAAATATTTTAATACACAACAGCACCCTCTCAGGATAAAATATTAACTTTCGCCTCTCCATTTCACTGATCTAAAATTAGTAGATACGTTATAAGAGTGACAGTTAAGTTGACCCTTTAGTATGGATGGTGGGTAGTAGGATGCTACTGACAATGTACAATTGGCTCGGCATGACCAGGTGGTTAGGGCGCTCGACTTGCAATCTGCTGGTCACGGGTTCGAATCCCCGTCACACTAAACATGCTCGCCCTTTCAG
>NW_013780611.1:0-684 GCF_000517525.1 Limulus polyphemus
GTATAACGTTTTTAAAACATGAGTAAGTGGTACAAAATAAGGTTTCAGCATTATTTTCTATGATTTACATGTATATTTAAAACGTGATTGTGAAGGAGAAACAAATAATAGAGTAACTGTAACCCTACTTTTGGCCCACCCTGTATATATACAAAGGAGTTAGGTCCTACCGATTGAGTTATTAATCTGTTTGAATAGGTTACTGTTATGGGTTTTTGTTATTCTATTTTGTATTTGCATTTACAAAGTTTATACAATGTAAAGTCTGTGCTGTGTATTCAAAGTTTATTAAAAGAATTAAATGACTTACAACGCTAAAATCCGAGGCTGGATTCTGTGCGGTGGACACACCAAATAGCCCCATGTGGCTTTGTTCTATTAAACAAAAGTGTTTATAATTAGGTGGTGAACTCGACGATGGTCTGAAAAAAACGTTTATTGATTAATATCCTAAACCATTTACAACTGTTCGGGATACGGTTTAATTGACATTGACAATTACATTGTTGTATCTTTTTGTTTTTAATCGAGATCTTCCTAGAAACTTGTGTTGTTGTTTAATCAGAAGGAGGTTTGATGTAACATAATGGGCGTGGACTCACCATCTGAAACCATTTCCAAAGTTTAACAAACAGTGTGACTTATAAATCTATATATATATATATAGAGAGAGAGAGAGAGAGA
>NW_013780612.1:0-679 GCF_000517525.1 Limulus polyphemus
GGATATTAAACGAGACAACTTTTTATTACATCCAACCATATTCGGTATGTACACAATTAATGACCCAAAACTTTTTTCCTGTTCAGTAAGATTTCTTCCCACCATATTGCTTAATAATATAACTACAAGGTTCCATAAATCTTGAACTTCTGAGCACTGGAAAAATAAGTGGGCAATAGTCTCCAAGGATTGTGCACAAAGACAACACATACCAGAATCGGGAATAGGCATATGAACCAACTTGACATTTGTGGTAATTGCATGATGCCACAACAGATAATCAAGGTCACATATGTTGTAACCTAAAAATACATCAAAAGTATGGGGCCATATCGTCCCCCAATCTTTATGGGCTACCACGGACCACCAGAATGGTCGAGGTGGATGCCTCCGACAAAAAAACCCTTTTATCAATCTGGTGAACTCCTTAAGTGTTATACCAGACAATCTTTGCAGTTCCCCCTTAAAATAATTATGAAAATACAGCTCAAAGGAATAGGTGTGTAAACTCGTGGGTAGACTCTCAACCACCCGCGCCCTCCAAAGAGGCGGTAAACTCGAAAAAAGCAAATTCAAGCGCCTTAAAACAAAACTTGTATTTAGATCAATATTAGAATCCACGATTTGCTCAACTATTGCATCCTGAAGTAAAATACGACGGAAGTAACTTTACTATAAC
>NW_013780613.1:0-683 GCF_000517525.1 Limulus polyphemus
CAGCAGATTTGTTGGTACAGAATGACTGTTTTTGAGCAATCAGAATAAATTTAGTGGTACTTAGTGGCTTTTATAGAACTGCTGGTGTAGACTTAGTGGTACTTAGTGGCTTTTATGGAACTGCTGGTGTAGACTTAGTGGTACTCAGTGGCTTTTATAGAACTGCTGATGTAGACTTAGTGGTAAAGAGTGACTGGTATAGCACTACTAGTGTAGACTTAGTGGTAAAGAGTGACTGGTATAGAACTACTAGTGTAGACTTAGTGGTAAAGAGTGACTGGTACAGAACTGCTAGTGTAGACTTAGTGGTTGAGAGTGACTGGTATAGAACTACTAGTGTAGACTTAGTGGTAAAGAGTGACTGGTATAGAACTACTAGTGTACATACATACCGTTACGGTTGCCTTTACAAACAACAAAAAATTAACATAGCCTTTAGGAATACTATATAAAATCATTTAAAGAAGTCCATGAATAACACTACAAAAACCCCTTCATTACTCTCTTCTGGAAAACAAACAGTGCTGATGTTACTTCGTAAGTTTAGTAATCTACATAGTGACTGGTATATAACTACTAGTGTAGACTTAGTGGTAAAGAGCGACTGGTATAGAACTATTAGTGTAGACTTAGTGGTAAAGAGTGACTGGTATAGAACTGCTAGTGTAGACTTAGTGGTAGAG
>NW_013780614.1:0-684 GCF_000517525.1 Limulus polyphemus
TGCTTGACTTCAGCTTGATGGCACCTAATTAGTTCAACTGCTCTTTTAACAGTTATTGGAACTTGGCCTTTGTTGTTCCCAATCATCATTTTATTGAAGTTAACTACACACTTCCTCGGTAGTAAGTAGGCCAATCCTAGCATGCATTGGTCTTAAATGTCAGCCAAGTATACTTTCTGTCTGTCCTTTATGCCCATGAGCTCAATAGTTACCCACACTGGTCCCCACAATCTTGTAGAATGTCCTGTCACACCATAAAGTTTCTGTATGGCTTCTGGTACTCCTTTGTGATCCAGCACCTGATACTCACAAGGGTTTGCTGAGATGCAGAATCTATGACAAAGTTGTACTTTTGGCCATCCAGCTTACCTGTCACGTAGACACTGTGTGCTTGGCATTTTACACCTAGCTGTTGGGACTTTCATGATGGGGATTGTTGGGCGTTGCTCAACACCAACCACTACTGGTCTCCTTGAGGCCGACTTGTTGGTAATATTCTTCCTACACTGGCTCCTCAAATGTCCATGCTTCCCACAGTTCCAACAGCCTTTCTGGATACCAGCCTTTCCTGCTCTGGCACCACCCCTGTGTTGAAGTTTCCAGTATTGAAATCTGTTGTGCCCAGGTTTGTTACAGTGCCAGCAAAGTCCCTCAAACCTCTCTGAAAGCTGACCCTTTCTGGCC
>NW_013780615.1:0-682 GCF_000517525.1 Limulus polyphemus
TGCATAATTCTTCTCGTGAGTCATGGCATACATAATTCTTCTCGTGAGTCATGGCATACATAATTCTTCTCGTGAGTCATGGCATACATAATTCTTCTCGTGAGTCATGTCATGCATAATTCTTCTCGTGAGTCATGGCATGCATAATTCTTCTCGTGAGTCATGTCATACATAATTCTTCTCGTGAGTCATGTCATACATAGTTCTTCTCGTGAGTCATGGCATGCGTACGTTTTACTGACGTCACGACAGTATACAAATTAGCAACACTAAGCGTCCCTTATGTGATGTCATATTAGTGTCCATTAACTAACTGGCAGACAACACACTACTGTATAATGGTGCGAGTGGTTAAAATAGGTGACCCTTCCTGGCAGCTTTCTTTCCCCCCCACTCGGAGAAATAAAGAAAGATAGTTAATTTTAGTTTCAGTGACACTACTTCACAATAAGAATTATAATAATAATTTTCTACTGGACCTATACTACAGATTTACAGTAAGAAAAACATAACAGCATTTCGACCGCACATATTGTGCGCCGCATGCCACTTCTGAAGAGGCCTTTCGCTCAGTACTACAGCTCATTTGCAGCAAATTAGTTGCAAAAATGTACCAATATATATATATATATATATATATATGAGGTTTATTGGTCATTGATAAAAGTAGAAACACGACATT
>NW_013780616.1:0-684 GCF_000517525.1 Limulus polyphemus
AAAAACACAGAACAAACAGGCACAAAAGGTCTAAATTACTCTCTGATTACACCAGCCCTTATATCAGTAGCCAAATCAACAACATCGGGTGATCTGGTGAAACTACGTCCATGTGTAGCCACAAACACACTGGGTGTTACCTCCTTTTTTTCTTCTTCTTTAAACCCCAACAATTGGACATAATATTACCAGGTATTTTACAAAAATGACAGACAGGCCTTGATTGTTATAAAGAAGTTTTATCTTGACTGTCAGAAGATTTCGTATTAGAGGATCTGGATTTTTTAGAATAATCCTCAACTTTATTGGATTGAACAGATACATGTTTTCGTTGAGATGGTAAGAATTTCTTTTTATGAAAAGTGGTTTTATGTGTTAAAGTGTAATCATCAGAGAGAGTGACTGCTTCCTATAGTGTTTTAACTTTCTTTTCATCTAAGTACATTTTGAGGTCGTCACATGCACAATGTTTAAATTCCTCAATTAAACACAATTGTCTTAGTTTGTTGAAACTGTTGCCAATATGCATAGGATTGCCCCATCGATCGAAATAAATTTCTTTTTCATGGACAAATTCCATATAAGTTTGATTATCTTGTTTGCAATAACCTCTAAATTTTTGGCGATAAGCCTCTGGTAATAAATCGTATGCTTTGAGAATAGCTGTTTTAACTATATCATAAT
>NW_013780617.1:0-685 GCF_000517525.1 Limulus polyphemus
GTCGTCTGTCCATGTAACTATTCTATATAAATATAATATTACTGTCTGTAGTATGTCAATGTAACTACTTCTATATAAATATAATAGTACTGTCTGTAGTATGTCGATGTAACTATTCTATATAGATATAATATTATTGTCTGTAGTATGTCTATGTAACTACTTCTATATAAATATAATAGTACTGTCTGTTGTATGTCCATGTAACTACTTCTATATAAATATAATAGTACTGTCTGTTGTATGTCCATGTAACTACTTCTATATAAATATAATAGTACTGTCTGTTTGTATGTCTATGTAACTACTTCTATATAAATATAATAGTACTGTCTGTAGTATGTCCATGTAACTACTTCTATATAAATATAATATTACTGTCTGTAGTATGTCCGTGTAACTATTTCTATATAAATATGATATTACTGTTTGTCGTCTGCCCATGCAACTACTTCTATATAAATATAATAGTACTGTCTGTTGTCTGTCCATGTGACTACTTCTATATAAATATAATAGTACTGTCTGTTGTCTGTCCATGTGACTACTTCTATATAAATATAATATTACTGTCTGTAGTATGTCCATGTAACTACTTCTATATAAATATAATATTACTGTCTGTAGTATGTCCATGTAACTACTTCTATATAAATATAATATTACTGTCTGTAGTATGTCCATG
>NW_013780618.1:0-1439 GCF_000517525.1 Limulus polyphemus
TACACATTCAGCAACATAGACAAAGCTCCATTTCAGGAGGAATATGGAGTACACATTCAGCAACATAGACAAGCTCCATTTCATGAGGAATATGGAGTACACATTCAGCAACACACCAGCTCTATTTCCGGAGGAATATGGAATTCACATTCAGCAACACTCACAAGCTCTATTTCAGGAGGAATATGGTTCAGCAACACTCACAAGCTCTATTTCAGGAGGAATATGAAATACACATTCAGCAACACTCACAAGCTCTATTTCAGGAGGAATATGGTTCAGCAACACTCACAAGCTCTATTTCAGGAGGAATATGAAGTACACATTCAGAAACATTGAGAAACTCCTGGGATCTGGTGTAAAAACTCTGAGAATGTGGTTTCACCCATTTTTCTGGAACATAGATTAGATCCAACTCTTAACCTGTAACATTTTTTTGTTTCTGGATCTCATAATTGAAGCATATAGACTAGAAATAAAACTGGAAAACGTAAGCAAGAGAACTGGTTGTATAATATAAAAAAATAGTTCACAAGATAGGGGGATTATGGTTGCTGAGACTAGTGAAAAATTAAATGTCCTGTGAACTGACATAAAAAGTTTTAAGTTATCTATCAACTTAGTTACAAATTTATCAGTTTTATTGTAAATATAAGTTAATAATAAACAAGAATGGTGGTAATAGTCAACAACCAGGATGTATATTACCACCATTCTTGTTTATTATGGTAGTCAACAACCAGGATGTATATTACCACCATTCTTGTTTATTATGGTAGTCAACAACCAGGATGTATATTACCACCATTCTTGTTTATTATGGTAGTCAACAACCAGGATGTAATTCTTGTTTATTATGGTAACCGATAATATACATCCTGGTTGTTGATTACCATAATAAACAAGTATGGTGATAATATACATCCTGGTTGTTGATTACCATAATAAACAAGAATGGTGATAATATACATCCTGGTTGTTGATTACCATAATAAACAAGTATGGTGATAATATACATCCTGGTTGTTGATTACCATAATAAACAAGAATAGTGATAATATACATCCTGGTTGTTTATTATCATAATAAACAAGAATGGTGATAATATACATCCTGGTTGTTTATTATCATAATAAACAAGAATGGTGATAATATACATCCTGGTTGTTGATTACCATAATAAACAAGAATGGTGATAATATACATCCTGGTTGTTGATTATCATAATAAACAAGAATGGTGATAATATACATCCTGGTTGTTAATTACCATAATAAACAAGTATGGTGATAATATACATCCTGGTCATTAATTACCATAATAAACAAGAATGACCATAATAAACAAGAATGGTGATAATATACATCCTGGTTGTTGACTACCATAATAAACAAGAATGGTGATAATATACATCCTGGTTGTTGATTACCATAATAAAC
>NW_013780619.1:0-951 GCF_000517525.1 Limulus polyphemus
AGTTTAAAAAATGATAAGGCTTCTGGGCCATAATATTTCCTCAAAGGTTTTGAAGGAGGTTAAAGATTGGATATGTGAGCCATTACTACTATATTTTGTCAGTCCTTGAATAGTGGGCAGGTGCCAGAGGATTGGAAGTTAGCTAATGTAACTCCTCTTTTCAAGGGAGGTGATAAAAACTGTCCCAGTAATTATAGACCCATTAGTTTTACATCAGTTGTGGGAAAAGTTTTGTAAAGTCTGTTAAAAGATGCTTTGCAAAGTCATTTAACAAAGTTTAGAATTTTATTGGATAGTCAACATGGTTTCACTAAGGTAAAATCTTGCCTTACAAATCTTTTGACATTCTCTGAAAAGGTTGCTGCCTATGTAGATGAGGGTAGGGGTGTAGATTTAGTGTTTCTGGATTTTCAGAAAGCATTTGACAAGGTGGCACATAAAAGGATTTTAAAAATAGTCTCTATAGGTGTGGAGAATAAGTTAGCTAATTGGAAAGAAGAGTGGCTGGATGGAAGAAAGCAGAGGGTTGTTACAAATGGAGTTTAGTCAAACTGGATTAATGTCACAAGTGGGGTACCTCAGGGCTCAGTCTTAGGACCTTTGTTCTTTTTGATTTACATGAATGACATAGATGAAGGAATAGTCAATAAATTACTTAAATTTGGGTGTTGCTAGCTGTGAAGAGGATGCTGCTGATTTACAAAAGGATTTAGATCATTTAGTGAGTTGGGCAAATAAATGGCAGATGGGTTTTAATTATAATAAATGCAAGATAATGCATGTGGGTTATCATAATTTGAATTATAAGTATAATTTCAATGGGAAATAACCTTAACAGTGTTATGAAGGAAAGGGATCTTGGTGTAATAGTCGATCAGTCTCCAGCCATCCAAGCAATGTGTTGTTACTAGTGGTAGGGCAAATAGGATTTTAGGTTGTATCTACAGAAAT
>NW_013780620.1:0-686 GCF_000517525.1 Limulus polyphemus
ATACTGCTCACCGTTTAGTATATTCTATATTCAAAGTGTACATTTATTTTTGACTTTGCACTCCAACACAAATTTTCAGTAAATTCTTCAGATTTTTTAAGACGTGTGTTTTATGCTTTTTTCAAGATTATATAACCAGAATGTCATTTTTAGCATTTGACACAATCTGGTTGTAACCGGTTTTTACCATATTCTTATGTGTAGTTTGGCAAGTTATAGCGAACAGGTGAAAGGTGTAGGTGAAGGCGACAAATTTCTAAATTACTACACAAAGCTCACACGTTTTTTTTTTTTCTTATTTCACTTATACATTCACAAAAAGTGTTTTAAGAGGTAGGTTTTTGAAAATTTTCTTATCTCGTGCCCGGCATGGCCAGGTGTTTAAGGCACTCGACTCGCAATCTGAGGGTCGCGGGTTCGAATCCCCGTCACACCAAACATGCTCGCCCTTTCAGCCGTGGGGGCGTTATAGCGTGACGGTCAATCCCACTATTCGTTGGTAAAAGAAAAGCCCAAGAGTTGGATGATGACTAGCTGTCTTCCCTCTAGTCTTACCCGGCATGGCCAGGTGGATAAGGCGTTCGACTCACAATCTGAGGGTCGCGGGTTCGAATCCGTATCCCACCAAACATGCTCGCCCTTTCAGCCGTGGGAGCGTTATAATGTGACGGTCAATCCCACTATTC
>NW_013780621.1:0-742 GCF_000517525.1 Limulus polyphemus
CGATAAATATATTTATTCTTTCTGTCATACTTATATAACCATGTAAAACTATAATTGTATTTATTCTTCCTGTCATACTTATAGAACCATGTAAAACTATAAATATATTTATTCTTCCTGTCATACTTATAGAACCATGTAAAACGATAAATATATTTATTCTTCCTGTCATACTTATAGAACAACGTAGAAGCACTTACAACTATTATAAAGAATCCTACATCTTACCATCATATCATCCTCATCAGTCCTTTCCGGACCTCAAAGGTCCATAGGGCAGCTATGAAGGCTCTCCACTGCTTTTGATCTTCTGCCCAATTCTCAATCTCTATTCTGTCCAAGTGTTTATTTATCATATTCCACTCTATTGTTCTATGCCAAGCATCTTTCGGTCTTTATCTTTCTTCTAGCTGGTCTCCAGCCAATTGTTTGTCTTGGCAGTCTATTCTCCTTCATCCGTGGAACATGGCCATAGTATTTCTATCTATACAACTTGAGCTTTACTGTTTGTCTTTCTTCAAGTTGGTCTCTAGTCAATTGTTTGTCTTGGCAGTCTATTCTCCTTCATCCTTGGAACATGGCCATAGTACCTCTATCTATACAACCTGAGCTTTACTGTTTATCTTTCTTCAAGTTGGTCTCCAGTCAATTGTTTGTCTTGGCAGTCTATTCTCCTTCATCCGTGGAACATGGCCATAGTATCTCTATCTATACAACTTGAGCTTTACTGTTTGTCTTTCTT
>NW_013780622.1:0-683 GCF_000517525.1 Limulus polyphemus
AGAGAGGTGGACACAGCACTGACAGCCCAACGTGTAGCTTTGTGCTTAACAATAAACAAACATTACTAACGGAAATATCACAAGTAACACAAAGGCAGAGAGGTGGACACAGCACTGACAGCCCAACGTATAGATTTGTGCTTAACAATAAACAAACATTACTAACGGAAATATCACAAGTAACACAAAGGCAGAGTGGTGGACACAGCACTGACAGCCCAACATATAGATTTGTGCTTAACAATAAACAAACATTACTAACGGAAATATCACAAGTAACACAAAAGCAGAGAACTAACACGTAGAAAATGGAACAATTGACTCCTATAGTTTTCTTGTATCTACATAATTTATTTCTATACCAGATAAATCCCTGGATACATTTTTAGCTTCACTTATTAAAACAAGGAGAACTCACTTTATTTTCTTTTTGCTCTCTAATGGCTCTGGCTAGTGTTAAAAAGGCACCATCAATATTGATGTTCTGTTTACAACTGCACTCAAAGAATGGAATGTCAAAACTATCTGCCATCTGAAAGACATTAGTTTGAATCATTAGCACATGAAAATGACACGAAACATCAAGATTTGGCAAGTATACAACACGAGCAAGAGCAAACAGCTAGTCGCATGGAAACAAAATTAAGTTATTTGAGGTAAGTATTGTACATAATGAAATAATG
>NW_013780623.1:0-684 GCF_000517525.1 Limulus polyphemus
GACGGCTGACTAGATTGACATCGGCGTTTGGATATTGTCTGATAGATGGGATATCCCCAACACATTATTGGGTGCTATTACAACAGGCATTATCCGTTATGACAATAAGTTGACAACCAGGATCGATAACGGTATTGCGATATTCAATTTATTATTGTTTTACAGCTGATTTAATCGCCTATAAACAATTAATATAATTAATAGTTTGTAACCTATATATATATATATATATATGTATTGATGCCATTTTCAATGTCGACTTTATCGGTAGGCGACACGATGTGAAAATCATTGTAAATCAAGCAAAGTGGCGCTTCAATCAATTACTTCTTTTCTGTTGTTGTTAATTGCAAAACTACCTTTTGGCCTATTTGTGATCTGTTTACCGTGGGTATCGTTATAAGTCCTTAGACCGCTTCAATCAAACATTTGAAGATGGACATGTGAATTTCGAAACTGAAAACAACAGCAACAGAAAATCCGAGTGGGTGGTAATTTCTGAAAATGAGGGCGCTGATGAGAAAAAGTTTCCTCTTATCCCAAATTCAAACAAACTATCATTTTTTTTTTACAATCGGATTGTCCATTTTCACTATACATCTTCATAAATTGAAGAGATATATCAAAACAATGCGAATCATCCCTCCCTGGGCAGGTGTGAGTGCCAATGCCAAATTTAAGATT
>NW_013780624.1:0-685 GCF_000517525.1 Limulus polyphemus
GATTATCTCATGACAAGTTCTATAGTTAAATCATCACACTGAGAGTAAAATATTATCACAAACCCTATAGTTAAATTGCCACACTGCAACAGACAGTAAAATATTATATCATCACATTCCTATAGTTAAATCACCACACTGCAATAGACAGTAAAATATTATATCATCACATTCCTATAGTTAAATCATCACATTGAAATAGACAGTAAAATATTATATTATCACAAGTTGTAGTTAAATCATCACACTGAGAGCAAAAGATGATACCATCACAAGTCTTATAGTTAAATCATCACATTGAAACAGACAGTAAAATATTATATTATCACAAGTTCTGTAGTTAAATCATCACACTGAAAGTAAAAGATGATATCATCACAAGTCCTATAGTTAAATCATCACATTGAAACAGACAGTAAAATATTATATTATCACAAGTCCTATAGTTAAATCATCACACTGAGAGTAAAAGATGATATTATCACAAGCCCTATAGTTAAATCATCACACTGCAATAGACAGTAAAATATTATATCATCACATTCCTATAGTTAAATCATCACATTGAAATAGACAGTAAAATATTATATCATCACATTCTTATAGTTAAATCATCACAATGAGAGTAAAATATTATCTTATAACAAGCCTATAGTTAAATCATCACATTGAAATAGACAGTAAA
>NW_013780625.1:0-682 GCF_000517525.1 Limulus polyphemus
GTAAATGGCGTCATTTTTAAGAACATGCTAATTATACATGTACATTAGATTTATAAGAAACTTCATGTGTACTTCGTGATTTATTCTCCTTAAGATGGTGGAATTATTTCCACAGAAACATGCAAAGTTTTTAAAATTTCTTTTAACTTCTATTTTTTAAACTTTACAAATAAATTATTGTACATGTTGATGTCTCGTTTTATTAATTTGGTTCACATTTTTTGCACAAGAACTGCCTGGCTTACGTATAAGGTGGTAACATTATTCTTATTGAAACGATCTCAAACATTTACTTCTGCCTTTTCCAATTATAACGATCCTTTTAAACTGTTTTTCTCTACACCCAAGTAATTACGTTTCTTTACAAACACGATCTAACAGTTATGGCACTCGAAACACCCGACTCCACTGAAAACATAGTCGCTGATTTTCGGATTTCGAGCACTTTCTCCATATCTTTTAATAAGTTATAACATGTTTATTGTTCTGATTACTCTATAATCAATCTCACACTATCAATCAACTCAGTCAGTACGTTCGAACTTTCCTTCTTGTTTTTGTTTATATTAATTTATTTTTTGTATATAATTACGTTATTTCCTCACCTCTCTCCGACTTCAGACAGTCTTAGTGTTCACGTGTATTTGGTTGGCGGTCTTGTTTTATTCCCTTCTGCTTTTAG
>NW_013780626.1:0-684 GCF_000517525.1 Limulus polyphemus
CATTTATTGAATTCTACTTTGGTCAGGTTATTGGCTTCTCCTCTCTCCTTGGTATCTTGATTGGTTTGTTGTTGGGATCTTGTGGAAAGAGATAACTTGCTGGAGGGAGCTTGCCTTCATGCTTTGGTGCTTAGAGATCTCGGAGAAACTCCTTTCTCAGACAGTCTATTTTTGCTGGTATTCCTGTTTCCATAGAATCTCAAGTAACTGTGGCCTGTCTCCACTCTTCCATTTCTACACTAACTTCTTGACTGTCCTAAAGGTCTTCTACAGGACTATTTCCTGTCTGTAACTACCTTATAGGGTCAGGTCCTGTAAGGTCTCGAATCAGAGGGTTTGTGTTAGTATGGGAGACCTTCACCACAGATTAGTGGGTCATTCAACTTCTCAAAAGAGGATTGGTCAATCAGTTCACGTCTCTTATAGCGGTTGGAAATCCACTCCCCAAAGGCCCTCTTACATCCAGTCATCGAGCTTAAGCCATCCAGGATCTTCGGCACAAAAAGGCCATAGAGCTCGTCAACTCCTCTCTCAAGGGTTTTTATTCCCGGATGTTTGAAGTACCCAAAAAAAAAAAGATGGGCGATTGGCAACCTGTCATTGACCTTTCTTGTCTCAGTTGCTTCCTTCAGCATCATTGATATACAATTGGGTCGTTTCTTTCCAGTTGGTAACTCTTTTCAC
>NW_013780627.1:0-683 GCF_000517525.1 Limulus polyphemus
CAGTTGGGTTTTTAAAGAGGCTTGTTGAATATCAGAAATGACCAGCTGGACAGGACCTACCTAGGTAAGTCCATCAAAACATAATTTATATACAATAACAACGAAATGTTCAGGTGCATTCGTAAACTCGCTAAGATGAACAATTCGAGGAATGAAACATTAAGTCTGAAACTAAATCTTTGAAGCACTAGGGAAACAGCCCCTCAGTGGCTGAGCGGTAAATCAGTGCGCTTATAACGCTAAAAGTCGAGTTTGGAGCCCCGTGGTGGGAAGAGCACAGATGGCCACTTGTTTGCTTTGTGTTTTACAACCGACAGATACATAAAGTACAGAAACAAGAAACTTTTATTTTACGTTCTGGCTTTGCATAGTTTGTTACCAGTGAACAAGAAACGTGTTTGTTTGTAGTTAGGCACAAAGCTACACAACGGGCTATCTGTGCTCTACCAACCACGGGTATCGAAACCCGGTTTCTAGCGTTGTAAGTCCGCAGACAAACCGCGTGCCACTGGGGGGCGATCAAGAAACGTGTTTGTTTGTAGTTAAGCATAAAGCTACACAATGGGCTATCTGTGCTCTACCAATCACGGGTATCGAAACCCGGTTTCTAGCGTTGTAAGTCCGCAGAAATAACGCTGTGCCACTGGGGTTTGTTTGGTTTGTAATTAAGCACAAAGCTACAC
>NW_013780628.1:0-684 GCF_000517525.1 Limulus polyphemus
ATGTTGTTAGTGTGTAAGGAATGTCATGTAATTAAATGTTCTATACATTGTGTTTTGAGTTATATTATCAATACAGTTTTCCACTTGCTTTAAAATTTAAGAAAGGTAATATTTATTCATAAGCAAATACGTTTTTGCTTTTTAACATATTTAAATAGCTGTGTATTAATACATCCTTATGGAAACTATTTTAATATATTTAAATAAACGTGTATCAACACATCCTTATGGAAACTCTTTTAATATATTTAAATAACCGTGTATCAACACATTTTTATGGAAACTATTTTAATATACTTAAATAGCCGTGTATCAACACATCCTTATGGAAACTCTTTTAATATATTTAAATAACCGTGTATTAATACATCCTTATGGAAACTATTTTAACATATTTAAATAACCGTGTATCAACACATCCTTATGGAAACTATTTTAATATATTTAAATAAACGTGTATCAACACATCCTTATGGAAACTCTTTTAATATATTTAAATAACCGTGTATCAATACATCCTTATGGAAACTATTTGAATATATTTAAATAGCCGTGTATCAACACATCCTTATGGAAACTCTTTTAATATATTTAAATAACCGTGTATTAATATCTTCTGATTCTTCCTAAGGCTTACCACCAACCAATCTTAGACAGCTATTTGTCATATCTTATGATTCTTCC
>NW_013780629.1:0-682 GCF_000517525.1 Limulus polyphemus
TTCTTCTTGTTTCTTTTCTTTTTCCTCCAACAACTGCTGTAATCTTTCTTCTTGTTTATTTTGCTGTTCGAGCTGCCATTGTTGCAGATTTTCTTGCAACTGCTTTTGTCTCTCTTCTTGTTTCTTTTCTTTTTCCTCAAACAACTGCTGTAATCTCTCTTCTTGTTTAATTTCTCGTTTTTCTTGTTTGTTTTCTTGTTTATTTTGTTGTTCGAGCTGCAATTGTTGCAGGTTTTCTTGCAACTGCTGTTGTCTCTCTTCTTGTTTCTTTTGCTGTTCTTGTATTGCTGCCATCAAATCTGCTAAACTGTAGTTTGATTTGCCGCTTATCGTTTCCATCTTCTCTTTTTCTTCTTCTTCTTTTTTTTTATCCCACTTTCTTACACCAATTTGTTACGTCTCCGTTTGTTGGTTGATTTTCTGTAACTTCGTTCCGACGAAACTTAAGCGACACAAGTTCTTTCTTAATAAAAACTGGTTTATTCTTTCCGAATACAACTTTACCGATACACTCAACTTCAACAATCGCGCTAAACAAACGCTATAACGACGAACGTGCTCAATAATACTTCTGACTGCAGATCAATTACTCACTGTCCACACACACATTACATTCCCCTCTTTTATATACCCGACTACCCTATATCTAGTAATTACTAGAGTATTCGCCATAGTACATGAT
>NW_013780630.1:0-916 GCF_000517525.1 Limulus polyphemus
AACACCGAGGTGTAACTCTAGTTTTCGAATTTATATCGACCATATTCATCTTTAGCCTTACTTAGTACAACTACTCCATGAACACTAACGTGTAACTCTAGGTACAGAAATTATAACCACCATATTCATCTTTAGCCTTACTTGGTACAACTGCTCTTTGAACACTTAGGTGTAACTCTAGTTACCGAATTTATAACCACCATACTCATCTTTAGCCTTACTTGGTACAACTACTCCACGAACACCTATGTGTAACTCTAGTTACCGAATATGTAACCCTATACTCATCTTTAGCGTAATTTGGTACAACAACTCCACGAACACATAGGTGTAACTCTAGTTACCGAATTTATAACCACCATACTCATCTTTAGCCTTACTTGGTACAACTATTCCATGAACACTTGGGTGTCACTCTAGTTACCGAATTTATAACCACCAAATTCATCTTTAGCCTTACTTGGTACAACTACTCCACGAACACCTAGGTGTAACTCTAGTTACCGAATATGTAACCCTATACTCATCTTTAGCGTTATTTGGTACAACAACTCCACGAACACATAGGTGTAACTCTAGTTACCGAATTTATAACCACCATACTCATCTTTAGCCTTACTTGGTACAACTATTCCATGAACACTTGGGTGTCACTCTAGTTACCGAATTTATAACCACCAAATTTACCAAGTAAGGCTAAAGATGCAACTACTCCATGAACACCTAGGTGTAACTCTAGTTTCCGAATTTATATCTTCCATACTCCTCTTTAGCCTTACTTGGTACAACTACAATATCAACACTTAGGTGTAACTCTAGTTACCGAATGTAAAACCCCCATACTCATCTTTAGCGTTATTTGGTACAAAAACTTCACGGACACCTAGGTGTACCTCTAGTTACTGAATTTATAACG
>NW_013780631.1:0-938 GCF_000517525.1 Limulus polyphemus
TGTTCATATTTTTCATTAATCCATATATTTGTCGCGTAACAAAGGATGTTATGTGGAAATGTATTTGCGAGTGAAATATATACAATTATTGCACAATTTCCATTATTTTATAGTTTGATGAATACGTTACCATAGTTAGCATAACTTGAAGAGCATGGATGGTTAACAGGTCTAAACGTCAACAACCTGATATAAATGCAGATTTGACAACAAGGGAATTTAGACAGGATCAGCACCGACCTAGCATTTTGGGGGGCAACTCACAAAAATTTACCTTGAGTAAATGTTAATGTTTCGGTAAAATTTATATACGAACACAACAGTATTCCCTCTAAGCTGCGCGGGCGCACAACAACCAATCAAGTTCTGCGCACATCCTCAGTAATGGTGAGGAGTCTCAACACGTTGACGGCCTTAATGACCTTAAGCCCAAATAACCAACTGGTAGCATTGCAAAGCGGCCTAATGATCCAATAGGGTCGAAGGCCTAAAAATATCATCCCATTTAAAAAAAACTAGTAGCGCACATTCGCACATTGCCTTCATACTGGTGCACATGAAAAAAATTCATTGCGCACATGGGTTGAAAAAATTAGAGGGAACATTGGAACACAATGGTGTTTATTAATAATCGCCCCCCAGTGGCACAGCGACATGTCTGCGGACTTACAACGCTAGAAATCTGGTTTCAATACCCGTGGCGGGCAGAGCACAGATAGCCCATTGATAGCCCAGTATATATATATATATATGTGTTAGCCCCTCAGTGGCACAGCGCTATGTCTGCGGACTTACAACGCTAGAAACCGGGTTTCGGTACCCGTGGTGGGCAGAACACAGATAGCCCATTGATAGCCCAGTATATATATATATATATATATATGTTAGCCCCTCAGTGGCACAGCGGCATGTCTGCGGACTTACAACGCTAAAAACCA
>NW_013780632.1:0-683 GCF_000517525.1 Limulus polyphemus
GTCGGTAATGGCCATCTATACATATTCCTTGTACTTAATTTTATTAGATTTTATCGGTTACATTGTTTATAATAAAGTCGAGACATTTTTAAATTTATGAATATTATTTGGCATCATTAGCTTGGTATATAGACTTAGGGCTAACCGGTATCTTTTAAACTGACTGAACATTGGGAAATATTGTTGGGATTATGGCCGAAAATATCATTAATAGCAAGGGCATTCAATTGATTATTCAATCAATGCATTTTAATCCTTATGTATGCTTTGTTTTCTTGTGTTTTGATATATATCATTATATGCTTCTAACCGATTGGTTAATATAATGTTGGTTCATAAGTTCTTTCAATTTCATGTTTATACAGTTAGATTACTTTTGATAATAAGTTATCAATAAAAGACAAGCTTGGCTTATCACCACTCCACAGTTTCCCCAGACTTTCGCATTCACTGACTTATGTGAATGTTTAATTGAAACACTTTAAGCAATGATTTCAATACGATGAGATGCTTCACTATACATTATAGGTTCATAAGATGGGATGCTTCACTATACATTATAGGTTCATAAGGTGGGATGCCACACTTTACATTATAGGTTCATGAGGTGGGATGCCACATTTACATTACAGGTTCATAAAGTGGAATGTTACATTTTACATTATAGGTTAATAAGATGGAAT
>NW_013780633.1:0-683 GCF_000517525.1 Limulus polyphemus
GTGTTCTGCCCACCACAGGTATCGAAACCAGGATTTTAGCGTTGTAAGTCCACAGACATACCGCTCTGCCACTGAGGGGGGGGGGGCAGACAAGAATGAAACACATCTGTAACGTCTTAAGGCCTCATCAAGTAGCCAAAATCATGAACCACTTTTCTAGAAATATAATGGAGGAAAATTACTACCCATACACATTATTTCATGTGAACATTTATCGTGTTTGATTTGTAAAATATTTCTAGATCGTATGTTTATTTGTCATCGATCACAAAGCTATACAATGGGCTGTCTCTACTCTTCTCACCGCGGTATCGAAACCTGATTTTTAGCGTTAGAAGCCCACAGACTTATCGCTGAGCCACCGAGGGTACAGATCATACCTCATAGTTTTCAAGGTCACGAATTTACTCTAATACAATACTGGTTTGATGAAGTGAATTATACTTAACAACGACAACAATAGCGGCAAACTTTCAAAGTTCACAATGGCTTAATCATAGTTTTGTAGTATAGGTTTGATTGTTATTAATTTCAAGTTTAAACAAACAATACTGGACTGTATTCGTGGATTATTGTGTGAATTTACATTATTAGAAGATATTTCCCGAATTAAATCAACAAATCTCATCTTTTCGAAAACACTAATCAATAATATATTTGATTGTTATGGATTTCGCGCAAAG
>NW_013780634.1:0-684 GCF_000517525.1 Limulus polyphemus
ATGATGCAAGATGTGGAAGAATGGTGCAAAACATGCAGTACATCTTGTGTTAACAGGAGACCCAAGCATAAGTTATATCAAGTTGGTGCACCAATGTAAAGAGTAGCCGTCGACATTGCTGGTCCTCTGCCCCAAACTCGTGCTGGAAACAAATACATGTGTGTGGTGATGGATTATTTCAACAAGTGGCCTGAGGCATATGAAATACCAAATCAGGAAGCTACAACTGTAGCTTCGGCTGTTAGTGATTTCTTCTTCAAATTTGGTATGCCATATGAACTGCATTCCGATCAAGGCCATAACTTTGAATCAGCTGTGTTCCAAGAATGCTGCAAGTTGTTTGGCATCCGAAAGACCAGGACAACATCACTTCACCCACAGTCTGATGGGATGGTAGAAAAGTACAACTGGACACTGGGACAGGAATTGGCAAAGCTTTGTAATAGCCGCCAAGATGACTGGGATGTCTTACTCTCTCCACTGTTGATGGCCTATAGGACAGCAGAGCATGAAACCACTCGATACACTCCAGCAAAGTTGATGTTTGGTCGGGAACTTCGGTTGCCAGTGGATCTGTTAACAGGGCACCCACCTTATGAAAAGTTGCCTGAGAATGTGTCAGAGTTTGTGAAAGTGTTATTGGAAAGAATGGATGATATTCACCGTCAAGTGCGTTCAAACTTG
>NW_013780635.1:0-683 GCF_000517525.1 Limulus polyphemus
TTCCTTCGCTGGGAATCACCCCTATTGCTGACATTCATATCTGGGATGTGACTTCTAACAGGACTGAAGATGTCTGTATTAGGATTTAGCTGCGGGGTCTGGAAGGGGCTTGCCATTGTCTGGGGATGATTAAGTCTATGGTTAATGTATCCTCCTTGTGTAGAAGACAATAAATCATCCTTTAATGTATCTAATTCGCTTTTAAATTTACTAATGTTTTCCATTTGTACTTCTTTCCACTTTCCTGCAACTGTTGGATACTTTCTTCCTGTTTCCTTTCTTGTTCCAGTTGCCACTGCTGTAATCTCTCTTCTTGTTTATTTTCTTTCTTCTCCAACCACTGCTGTTGTCTCTCTTCTTTTCTTTTTCCTCCAACAACTGCCGTAATCTCTCTTCTTGTTTCTTTTCTTGTTCTTCTTGTTTCTTTTCTTTTTCCTCTAACAACTGCTGTAATTTCTCTTCTTGTTTCTTTTCTCGTTCTTCTTGTTTCTTTTCTTTTCCCTCCAACAAATGCTGTAATCTCTCTTCTTGTTTTTTTTCTTTTCCTCTAACAACTGCTGTAATTTCTCTTCTTGTTTTTTCTCGTTCTTCCTGTTTCTTTTCTTGTTTCTTTTGCTGTTCTTGTATTGCTGCCATCAAATCTGCTAAGCTGTAGTTTGATTTGCCGCTTCTCGTTTCCATTT
>NW_013780636.1:0-685 GCF_000517525.1 Limulus polyphemus
TATATATATATATTAAAATATATTTATATTAACTCCTTGGTGGTTTGACCTATAACATACTTCTTTATAATTTTTACTTTTACGGAACTATATGCTGAATTATTTTCACTTAGTAATATAAAAGAAAGATAAAAAAGAAGCACATTACAACAATATTGTTACGACATCGGAAGTCACGTGACCCTGGAAGCATGCGCACTGGAGTTTATAAATTCTGTACATTTAATTAAGTTATTGTTAATTATCTATTGGTTTAATGTAAGTAGCTATTGTTCGGGACGAACAATACTAAGAAAGGGGCAGTGTTACGACAGCGGAAGTCACGTGACTCTGGAAGCATGCGCGCTGGAGTTTATAAATTCTGTACATTTAATTAAGTTATTGTTAATTATCTATTGGTTTAATGTAAGTGGCTATTGTTCGCGACGAACAATACTAAGAAAGGGGCAGTGTTACGACAGCGGAAGTCACGTGACTCTGGAAGCATGCGCGCTGGAGTTTCTAGAAGAATCATGACTGTTCCGCCCCCCAATGGCCCAGCGGTATTGTCTGCGGACAGAGCACAGATAGCCCATTGTGTAGCTTTGTGCTTCATTACAAACAAACAAACAAAAATGACTGTTCCTGGCAAGTTGTCTTTTCTATGCGCTCTCTATTTTAGTATATAAGCCCAGCAAATAAAGCG
>NW_013780637.1:0-684 GCF_000517525.1 Limulus polyphemus
CTTGTTCCTTCATGAATGTTGAATTGTAATTTTGTGTTTGTAATTCTGTACATTTTAATTAAGTTATTGTTATTGGTTTATTGTATGTGGTTATTGTTCGGGACGAACAATATTAAGGAGGGGCAGTGTTGCGTCATCGAGATCACGTGACTATTCTCACACCCTCTAGTTTCTAGAACTATCTTGTTCCTTCATGAATGCCCTATCATTTACTAGATAGGGTAGTCTGGTATATATATATAAGAGGGTGACATCGTGACGCAATAATGTAATGTGTGTGTAGACAGTGAGTAATTGAACTGCAGTCAGAGATCACGAGAGACGTTCTTTGAGAGTTATAGCGTTTGTTTTAGCGCGATTGTTGAAAATAAGTGTATCGCAGAGTTGTATTCGGAAAGAATAAACCAGTTTTATCAAGTAAAGACTTGTGTCGCTAAAGTTTCGTCGGAACGAAGTTACGGAAAGTTAATTAACAAATGGAGACGTAACAGTACTGTTGCGTCATAGAGGTCACGTGACTGGTGTGGCGCCCTCTATTTTCTAGAACTATCTTGTTTTTTCATGAATGCTCTAGTATTTACTAGATAGGGTAGGCGGGTATATATAAGAGGGGACAACGTGACGCGAGAGGGGATTGTAATGTGTGTATAGACAGTGAGTAATTGAACTGCACGAGAGACGTTA
>NW_013780638.1:0-631 GCF_000517525.1 Limulus polyphemus
TTCTTATTGACAGTACACAGTATTGTTAAATCTTGTGTCTTCTTATTGACAGTACACAGTATAATTAAATCTTCTGTCTTCTTATTAACAGTACACAGTGTCGATAAATCTTGTGTCTTCTTATTGACAGTACACAGTATCGTTAAACCGTGTGTCTTCTTATTGACAGTACACAGTATCGTTAGATCTTGTGTCTTCTTATTGATAGTACACAGTATCCTTAAATCGTGTGTCTTCTTATTTATAATACACGGTACAGTTAAATCTTGTGTCTTCTTATTTATATCACACAGTATCGTTAAATCTTGTGTCTTCTTATTGATAGTACACAGAATTGTTAAATCTTGTGTCTTCTTATTGATAGTACACAAAATTGTTAAATCTTGTGTCTTCTTATCGCAAGTACACATTACCGTTAAATCTAATGGCTTGTTATTGATAGTACACAGTATCGTTAAATCTTGTGTCTTCTTATGATAGCACATAGGATTGTTAAATCTTGTGTCTTCTTATTGACAGTACACATTATTGTTAAATCTCGTGTCTTCTTATTGATAGTACACAGTATCGTTAAATCTAGTGGCTTGTTACTGATAGAACACAGTATTGTTATATCTTTTGTCTTCTTATT
>NW_013780639.1:0-835 GCF_000517525.1 Limulus polyphemus
TTAAGAAAAGGAAAGCGTAATAATATGGTAATAACATGAGGTTAGATTGTCTGTTCGATAGTTATAAATATATATATAACGATAATTACATGGTGATAACGTGAACTTAGTTTGTGTGTTGGACAGGTTGGATTGTGAAACAGTAACAACGTTGAAAACATCACAAGAGTTTGTCAAGCTGTTCATTAACCATCCTAGTTTTATATTTTGTATCTTCGAGCTTTGCAACTATTTCAGTTTTATTCTTATCTTATTCTTACACCCAATATGTATTTTTGTTCATAATATTACAGTCTGCCTGTCTCTCTTCTTACAAACAGACAAACCTTCACATCGAACCCTCAATCCTAGTGTGATTTTAACGATTAGCTATCCATGCTCTGCAACAGTTGTAAACATCGTGTCGTTTCAGAAGTACATGTGGAAATAAACGTCTTAGTACAGACCTATCTGTAACCAAGACTCCCCTACTACTGATGCTCCACGGACAACAATGTGTACAAATAATTACAGTATTAGCTGCAACTGGTCAACTGTAAAGTGACTGCAGCATGAGTCGTAACTGGAAACATTGTAAGGAAATTACAGCGCGAGTTGCAACCGATAAATTTTATGGTGATTACAGCACGAGCTGCAACTGGTAGACTGTATGTTAATTACATCAAGAGTAGCAAGTAGCAAACTAATAACTTGATTATAAGCATTCGTTGCAACCGGTAAACTGTAAGGTGATTACAACATGGGCTGAAACTGGTGAACTGTTAGTTGATTATAAGCATTCGTTGAAACTGGTGAACTGTAAGGTGATTACAGCATGGGCTGAAACTGGTGAACT
>NW_013780640.1:0-831 GCF_000517525.1 Limulus polyphemus
AAAAATACGTAAGCTATTTACTTAGTCATAGCTGTAAAAAGTGTGAAAAATACATAAGCTATTTACCTAGTCATAGCTGTAAAAAGTGTGAAAATATGTAAGCTATTTACTTGTGGGGTATACCAACTTACAGTGTATAGTATTTACATCAGCTTTCCCACTGTCAAACATATCTGAAATTGTATTTAAAATTGCTATTTTAATAACACATTTACCTTGTTTTCTGTATTTAATATGTATCTATAATGCATTTAGAATTTTTGTACTTTCACCTGTCGGTGTATTTCACTATCTATATAATGTAAACAAACCCTGAGTGAAGTATTCTCAAATTCTTCTAGATGAGTTTCGTAGCAGGAAGTTCTGCTCATTTTGTTAATGGTGTTTTGGGGACAGGAAGTGATGCAAGAAACACTCACCTTTCGCCAGTACAACATGTAGGGCAACCATTTTATCTGGCTACTAATTCTCAAGCTGAACTCTTTAGGTAAGTTGTGGTATGCTAAGATATGATATGACTGGACGTCTTAATCCTGTGTGAATCCTTGTAATTATTTGAATCCTTGTAGTTATTTAGAAAGATAAATGATGATCACACAGAAGAGAAAGAAAAGTGAGCGATGTATAAAATCTTATGATCATCACTATGTATTAGTGATGTGGTTAATTAGCTTATTATTGGGAATGTCAGTATAGATAAAACTGTTTACAAAGTATAGATAAAACTGTTTACATCTAATGACATTATATAATTTCAATGTCAGTATAGATAAAACTGTTTACATCTAATGACATTATATAATTTCAACATTGAAATTATATAATGTCATT
>NW_013780641.1:0-1446 GCF_000517525.1 Limulus polyphemus
TTGTAACGTCGAAACATGTAGAGTCGTCAACTTTTTGAAGGCCATAGATAGATCCTAAATAAAATATTTTTAACTGTTAAAGTATCTAAAGAAAAAAAAATAGCTTTTTTGTTTTGTTACACTATTATAATATTTAAACCTAACTTCTCATACTGCTGGATGTTAAATGAGAAAAGTGATAAAAGAGGATTTTATAGTACTACAAATTACTTTTTAAAATGTATATTTTCAGTGCATGTTATGTTTTAAGTAGCAGTTTCTTCTCATTAAATATGTATTTATCAGAATGTACATAAATGTTTGCTGAATTGTTTACATTCTTGATCTTGTAACACATAATGTTAGTAAAATCGAAAATGGCACTTTAAATTTCTGTTAATAACTGTTTCCATAGTACATAAATGTAACACTTGATTCCCCAAAACGTTTTTTTTTTTGCACATCTCGGTATTTCATGATCTTTATTTTGTTCTGGCTGAATTAAGCTATGTATATATATATTTTTGTGTTTCCATGTTGGCAAGTTTTTTTTTTTGAGGTGGCATTATTGAAATGAAACTCAAATAAACTTGAACCACACAATAATTTGATTGTTGCCAAATAACATTCACATTCAGTTAGCGTGAACACACATACATAACTTGATTGTTGCCTAATAACATTCACATTCAGTTAGTGTGAACACACATGAATGTTATTAGGCAACAATCAAGTTATGTGTGTGTGTTCACGCTAACTGAACATTCAGTTAGCATGAACACACACACATAACTTGATTGTTGCCTAATAACATTCACATTCAGTTAGCATGAACACACACACATAATTTGATTGCTGCCTAATAACATTCACATTCAGTTAGCGTGAACACACACACATAATTTGATTGCTGCCTAATAATATTCACATTCAGTTAGCGCGAACACACACACATAATTTGATTGTTGCCTAATAACATTCACATTCCGTGAACACACACACACATAACTTGCTAGTTGCCTAATAACATTCACATTCAGTTAGCATGAACACACATACATAACTTGATTGTTGCCTAATAACATTCACATTCAGTTAGCATGAACACACACACATAACTTGATTATTGCCTAATAACATTCACATTCAGTTAGTGTGAACACACATACATAACTTGATTGTTGCCTAATAACATTCACATTCAGTTAGCGTGAACACACATACATAACTTGACTGTTGCCTAATAACATTCACATTCAGTTAGCGTGAACACACATACATAACTTGATTGTTGCCTAATAACATTCACATTCAGTTTGAACACACACATAACTTGATTGTTGCCTAATAACATTCACATTCAGTTAGTGTGAACACACACACATAACTTGATTGTTGCCTAATAACATTCACATTCAGTTAGTGTGAACACACATAACTTGATTGTTGCCTAATAACATTCACATT
>NW_013780642.1:0-685 GCF_000517525.1 Limulus polyphemus
AATGCTTGTGGAAGCAGTGGACGATCCATCGAGGCCAGTGGATTTGAAGATTGAGAGGTTACTTGTGGCAGGTCATCAAATAGTACCTATAACAGTGGCCAATTTCTTTAAATGTGAGCAGACACTTAAGGAAAAGGCGTTGTTAGGGGTGTGCCAGGAGATAGAGCCAGTCAATGTTAAAGCAAGAAATACAACTATAAAGAAGGGACATACCCTTCCAGAATATTTGACTGACCTATATAAGAAGAGCATAGTCCATTTGTCATCATCACAGGCTCTTCAGGTAAAAGAGCTTTTGGTGAATTATGCAGACGTCTTTTCGAAAGGAGATCATGACCTCGGCTGCACAAACCTTGTGCAGCACAGAATAAACACAGGCAATCACCGTCCAATAAAGATCCCTCCGAGGAGAATAGCGCTGGCAAAGTGTCAAGAGGTGGAAAAGGTCATGGATGGTCTAACTAAGGAAGGGATAGTCGAGAAATCAGATAGTTCCTGGTCAGCTCCCGTCGTGTTAGTCCAGAAGAAGGATGAGACTCAACGTTGCTGTGTGGACTTCAGGGCTCTTAACAGTATAACCAAAAAAGACTCATGCCCACTACCAAGAATTGATGATAATCTCGATGCCCTAAGTGGAGCCAGGTGGTTTTGAACTCTGGACGTAACGTCGGGTTTCCATCAAGTG
>NW_013780643.1:0-683 GCF_000517525.1 Limulus polyphemus
CATTGATGCATTTACATATAATCTTTTTTTTCAAGTGGGGCTGAACATACTGAGGAAGAAGTGTTTAAATTTGCAACCGTGTCAGTTGATCTTAATGAGTATTGAAAGTCAAAATATGCAACTCCATTATTTGTATGTAAAGAATAGAAATACAATTTTTCTTTGGGATCGACTGGCAAATTTTAATTGAATAGTAATTAACTATTTTGAAGTGTAGCTAAATGTCTTTACAGTTTAGATATTTCAGACAAACCTGTATGGTTACTAAAATACTGTCACATTATTCTTGCATTCTGAAAGGAATTTGATAACATATACTTTTATTGCAAAATTTCAAACAGGTTCATTTTAGTAAGCAACCTCAACATTTACATCGCATTGTAAAGGCACTTACCCAGCTTCAGCAGACCTCAGAAATAAGCAGCTTTAAAGTTAGAACCACGCTACAACCACTATTACGAGGACAAAGTCATCTTGTGGAAGAATTTTTGCAGTTGTTGCCAGGGAAATCTCCATCTGAGAGGTATTTTGCACAGCTTTTCCAGAAGTTCTTTAATAGTTAACTTAAGACTGCTTCTTATATGTCAAATAGGATTTTGTTTAACCTGATGACCACCAGTTACTAACTGTCTGAGTAGCCAATGCAAATCTTGCTATATTTCATTCCAACAATAAAACTAGTG
>NW_013780644.1:0-679 GCF_000517525.1 Limulus polyphemus
ATCCCATTTGCAGGTTTTTAAATTCACAATTTTTTACTTATCTTGCCTGCTGACTTTTCTTATGCTCAACTATGGGTAAAGGATTACTTCATATGGTAGCTAACTTTATACATTGTAATGATAATAAACATAGCTAGTAGCTAACTGATACGGTTCATGATGATTTACTGTAGCTATTGACTACTTGATCACATTAGTTTGAGATGTAAAATGTTAAGCTTCAGCTGTAGATTTGTTTAATAATGTAGTGAGCATTTATAGTTTATATGTAACTAAATTCTCTCTATATAATGCATACCAATGGGCATATATATTATATATGCCTAGACTAAGACACAACTCCCACTAGGCACATATAAAATGTTACTAGTAGAAAACAGTCTTTTCAAATCTAACACATACATCTAAAACATCACTTTAAATAAACCTTCGTGTCTTTTAATGTAATTATTCTATGAATGTGTGTAATAAAATTTAACACTATTTGTATTGATTTTTTTACTCCTTCATTTCACACATAATATAGGGTTGGCTCCCTAAAGACACCAATTGTATAGTGTACAAAGCATTGAGTATCTACATGTTACAGTCATCTAATTGTCATCCATTATTGGCTGGTAATTCCTGTTTCACCCTGTACTTAAGCTTTATGAAGGACCACCAGATATGTGTAAGAAAG
>NW_013780645.1:0-846 GCF_000517525.1 Limulus polyphemus
GGGGGACCTCAGGTTTTAGTAAAATTATACCCTTGTATTCAAAATGGCGGTTAGGAGATATAAACAATGGAAAGGAGTACATTAACGGCGTTTGTTGGGTGTTACGTTTACGCATGAAGTGTACGGTCAAAAGCATCTGGGTGATATAATAAGGAAAGAAATAAATTAAATACATTTACATTTTTGCGAATCCTATATTTAAAATAAAAAATCTCATAACATTTACTCCTAATCTTATGTATCTAATGTACCTGCAGTTTCACTTATCCAAAAATATGAAAGTATAAAATCACAAACGTTTTATAGACCAGAACCGAGACCACTGGTGGAAGAATGTTTAGAAACAACTGTATTTTATATGTATGTGACATAATGAGTTCATATATTAACATAATACATGATAAATATTTGATTAGTGTCTGTTTCATAAGATTATGTTATTTGCTATTAAAGCAATACAGATTATAATATTTCTTCATTCCTTAAGAATGCCTTATTTGGATTCGATAAAACGATGTTATTCGAGATATGTACTGTGTATCTGAATACGCTATTTGTCGGTGATAAACCATTTATGAGAGCACGCAGTAAACAAAAATGATTTTATTTTACTCTGCTAAATGTTCTATATTGTTGTTCGTGATAGTAAGAATTTAAGATTTAACATTATGTCAGATAGGTACACATTTTAATTAATACGGCAAAGGTCCTTGAGTCCTATACAAGCAAAATGAGTCGAACGCTTGGCAACTGAGTATTTATATTAAGAAAAATACAAAAGACATTTAGTTATTTATAGAAAGATCTTTAACAGGACCTCGTACTTATTCCTTTCTGAATGGTGCG
>NW_013780646.1:0-683 GCF_000517525.1 Limulus polyphemus
GATGCAATGGCCAGAGCTCTCGAATTTGAATCCAACGTTAGGTCCAGCACAGAGGTACCGAGGTTGGTACAGTCATTTGGATTCAAGGCCAGAAAATGTCAGCTTTCAGAGAAGTTTGAGGGACTTTGCTAGCACTGTAATAAACCTGGGCACAAGAGAGCACAATGCTGGCAACTTCAACACAGGGGAGACGATACAGCAGTAAATGCTGCTACCAAGAAAGGCTGTTGGAACTGTGGGGAGCAAGGACATTTGAGGAGCCAGTGTAAGAAAAATACCACCAATAAGTCAGCTTCGGGAAACCAATAGTGGTTGGTGCTAAGGGACGCCCACCAACCTCCATCATGAAAGTCCCAACAGCTAAGTGTAAAATGGCAAGCACAAATAGTATCTACGTGACAGGGAAGCTGGATGGCCAAAGGTGCAACTTTGTCATAGACTCTGCATCTCAGCAAACCCTTGTGAGCATCAAGGTGTTAAATCACGAAGGAGTACCAGAAGCCATAGAGAAGCTTTATGGTGTGACAGGACATTCTACAAGATTGTGGGGACCAGTGTGGGTGACTATTGAGCTCATGGGCATAAAGGACAGACAGAAAGTATACTTGGCTGAAGCAGATAGACCCAAGACAGCATTTAGTTATGGCCAAGGTCTCTGGCAATACCGAGTGATGCCATTCGGG
>NW_013780647.1:0-684 GCF_000517525.1 Limulus polyphemus
TACCCTATTTAAGCCGTCTCCAGCCATTATTAGTCTCAAAGTGGGTTCCTCGTCATCGAATATACAATGAAACCATAACCTCCTTGTCTTTTATTCAATATTTCTGTAGATACAACCTAAAATCCTATTTGTCTTACCATTAGCAACAGCACACTGCTTGGATGGTTTGAGAGACTGATGAACAATTACACCAAGATCCCTTTCTTTTATGACACTCATAAGATTATTCCCATCCAAATTATACTTATAATTAAAATTATGATAATCCACATGCATTATCTTGCATTTTCTAAAATTAAAACTCATCAGCCATTTAGTCGCCCAACTCAATAAATGATCTAAATTCTTTTGTAAATCAGCAGCATCCTCTTCACACCTTGCAACACCCAAGACCTTAATATCATCTGCAAATTTAAGTAATTTATTGATTATTACTTCATCTATGTCATTGATGTAAATCAAAAAGAGCAAAGATCTTAACACTGAGCCCCAAGTTACCCCACTTGTAACATTAATTTAGTTTGACTGAACTCCATTTGTAACAACCCACTGCTTTCTTTCACCCAGCCACTCTCCTATCCAATTTGCTAACTTATCCCCCACACCCTTAGAGATAATTTTTACAAGCCTTTTATGTGGCACCTTGTCACATGCTTTTTGAAAATCCAGATACACCAAATTTAT
>NW_013780648.1:0-684 GCF_000517525.1 Limulus polyphemus
ATTATAGACCCATTAGTCTCACATCAGTTGTGAGAAAAGTTTTGGAAAGTCTGTTAAAAGATGCTTTTCAGTATCATTTAACAAATTTTAGAATTTTATTGGATAGTCAACATGGGAAAATTTTGCCTTACAAATATTTTAACATTCTATGCAGATGAGGGTAAGTGTGTAGATTTGGTGTATCAGAAAGCATTTGGACAAGGTGCCACATAAAAGGCTTTTAAAAAAAATTAGCTCTATGTGTGTGGGAGATAAATTAGCAAATTCGATATAAGAGTGGCTGGATGGAAGAAAGCAGAGGGTTGTTACAAATGGAGTTCAGTCAAACTGGATTAATGTCACAAGTGGGGCATCTCGGGGCTTAGTCTTAGGACCTTTGTTTGATTTACATCGATGACATAGATGAAAGGATAGTCAATAAATTGCTTAAATTTGCAGATGATATTAAGGTCTTGGATGTTGCTAGCTTAGAAGAGGATGATGTTGATTTACAAAAGGATTTAGATCATTTAGTGAGTTGGGCAAATAAATGGCAGATGGATTTTAATTACAATAAATGCAAGATAATGCATGTGGGTTATCATAATTTGAATTATAAGTATAATTTGGATGGGAATGATCTTAACAGTGTTATGAAGGAAAGGGATATTGGTGTAATAGTCGATCAGTCTCTTATAGTCATCC
>NW_013780649.1:0-685 GCF_000517525.1 Limulus polyphemus
GTTGGAATTGATATTGATGTTCTAAAGACGCTTGTTGAGTCTAACCCAAAGCAACACACTCGTGAAATGGCCCTGAAATTGCATGTCTTTCATGAAAAAATACGTAAATATCTAAGAAATATAGGCAAACTCCATAAAGAAGGTGTTTGGGTACCTCACGAACTATCCGATGATCATCGTTTCCAACATATGAACGTTGCTTCTGGCGCGTGGACCATTTTTGGACAGAATTGTCACCGGTGATGAAAAATAGATTCTCTATGCAAATATTAAACGACAAAAACAATGGCTCGGTCCTAGACAAAAACCACTTCCGACCCCAAAACCTGGACTCCATTTGCAGAAAGTGATGCTTTGCATTTGGTGGGACAAAGGAGTAATACATTTCGAACTTTTCAATCCACAGGGAACTGTCAATGCAGAGATCTATAGTCAGCAACTGGAACGGTTAAATCAACCCCTTCATCAGAAACGCTCTTCGCTCGTCAATCGGAAAGGTGTTCTTCCTCTCCACTACAATGCACGTCCACATGTGGCACATTTGACGCAACACACGATTATGGAGTTGGGTTGGGAAGTTCTCCCCCACCCACCATATTCTCCATATACGGCACCATCAGATTACCATCTTTTCATTCACTGCAGCACCATCATATTGGGAAAAACGTATGCAAATATGGACGTG
>NW_013780650.1:0-684 GCF_000517525.1 Limulus polyphemus
TACCTTGTCAGGATCAGTTTGCACACCATGCTCACTTACAATGTGACCTAAGTAAAGCACCTCTGTCTGGAACAAGTGGCATTTCTTGGGATGGAGTTTGAAGTTTGCTGCTTTCAAACGCTTGAATACTTCCTCTAGCCGGGACATTTCCTCATCAAAAGTTGCTGCAAATACAATGACATCGTCCAGGTACACTAGGACTATCCTCCATTGTAGGCCTTCCAGTACTCTCAAATGTTGCTGGAGCATTGCTAAGCCCGAATGACATCACACAGTATTGCCAGAGACCTTGGCCATAACTAAATGCAGTCTTAGGTTTATCTGCTTCAGCCATTTTCATTTGATGGAAACCCGACTTTAAGTCCAGAGTTGAAAACCACCTGGCTCCACTTAGGGCATCAAGTGTATCATCAATTCTTAGCAGTGGGTATGAGTCTTTTTCGGTTATACAGTTAAGAGCTCTGAAGTCCACACAGTAAACATTAGTAAATTTAAAAGCGAATTAGATACATTAAAGGATGATTTATTGTCTTTTACACAAGGAGGGTACATTAACCATCGACTTAATCAGCCCCAGACTACGGCAAGCCCATTCCAGACCCTGCAGCTAAACCCTAATGCAGACAGGAGAAGGTGTCTTGTCTAAGCCCTGTGACAAAGAACTATTGGGCACAATGGGACTAG
>NW_013780651.1:0-685 GCF_000517525.1 Limulus polyphemus
CGGAAAATCAATTAACAAACGGAGACGTAACAGTGGCATAAAATACTGTTACGACAGCGGAAGTCACGTGACATTGGAAGCATGTGCGCTGGAGTTTCTAAAAGGATCATGACTATTCCTGGCAACTCTAGTCTTTTCTAGGCACCCTCTATTTTAGTATATAAGCTCGGCAAATGAAGCGGAGATATAATTGCAGATAGACAGATATAGAGACAGATAATTGAGTCAAGTGAGTCGTAGTGACCGTAAGTAAAGTGCATGAATCGTTGTGAATTGTAGCGTGTGTTTAAATTAAAGTGACTATGGAAATTAACTGTATTACAAAGTTTGTAACGAGAAAAAATAAACTAGTTTTAATCAAGAAGGGACTCGTAGCACCGAAGTTCCTGAGAAAGAATTTTTACCGGAAATTTGTTTTTGATTAGATATCATGACCTTTTGTCAATACACAGCAAGTAAGAAAGTGACACTCGATTCTAACCCAACTTAGCTTTGGGATTGCAGCCCCTATTGTTCGGAACAGACCTGTACTTTACAGAACCAAACAGATTCTTTAAAGTATATGGTGGTAGTTTTCCTCAATAAAATGAAATTAATAGTTTCCTTTATAGTAACGCCATGGAAACTAGATTAGCAGTTTCTTGCCATCACCCACATGCACTCGGTACAGCCATGTCAAGCATCA
>NW_013780652.1:0-684 GCF_000517525.1 Limulus polyphemus
TATTGTGTCTACAAGAAGAGCATTCCAAGATGCCCAGTACTACGGAATCGTTGTGTCTGTGTCAGGGTTTAATGTATATGTGTGGATCACGGATTTATTATTCTACATTTATTTTAATATCGATGTTTGTTTAAATTTAATTTATATTTAGAAATGTACATAATGTATACAGTTAAAGCTGTATTGCGAAACTTCCGCTTATTCTCTAAAGTTGTAAAATATTACCAACTGTAAGAATGAACAACATTTGTGTGTACGTAAATGCTAGTGTTAGCGTCAGTATTATTACGTAAAACTGAAATTTCGAGAAACTCTTCACACGCCTATAAATATAACCAACGCGATGCGCCAAAAAAAATAGTATCTATGATTGGTTTGCTATAGTTGGTGTGCTATAAACTTCGGAAGCTATAATTGCGATTGTTATAACGTTTATTAATCGGGACACTTCAGATATTTGACCAGGAACATTTATAAATCTCGAACATTATAAACCATTTAACTCCAGTTGATTCACATCGGACGTTAGTACATTTATATAACTTCAGCGGTAAAAGAAACTCGACCTGTAATCGGCATGTGATCAGCGAGACCTACAGAGCTATCTAACTCCCTATTAAGTGAATTGTACCTGCATCAACTTGAAATTAACTCGTTCATCGTGAACCCTCGATAAGATATCAA
>NW_013780653.1:0-681 GCF_000517525.1 Limulus polyphemus
GTATATCTGGCAACGAGCTTGAAGGGACAATCACTGGAAATACTTGGACAGTTGACAGCAGCCGACAGACACAACTATAGAGCACTGGTAGAGGCTCTGGAACTCAGGTACGGAACCCAAAACCAGTCAGAAGTCTACAGGGCCGGGTTCAGGACGAGAGTCCGTGCTAAAGGGGAGAGCCTGCAAGAGCTGGCACAGGACTTGGAAAGCATGGCACACAAGGCCTACCCAACTGCACCACCCGATCTCCTCAAGTTGTTGCTGAGGGATCAGTTCGTAGATGCCTTGGACAGTCCCAACTTAAGATACAAGTGAAGCAAGCACATCCCTCTACCATGCAGGATGCAATGGCCAGAGCTCTCGAATTTGAATCTTATATTAAGTCCAGCACAGAGGTACCGAGGTTGGTACAGTCATCTGGATTCAAGGCCAGAAAAGGTCAAATTTCAGAGAGGTTTGAGGGACTTTGCTGGCACTGTAACAAACCTGGGCACAAGAGAGCTCAATGCTGGAAGCTTCAACACAGGGGAGGTGCCACAGCAGGAAAGGCTGGTATCCAGAAAGGTTGTTGGAACTGTGGAAAGCACGGACATTTGAGGAACCAGTATAGGAAGAATATTACCAACAAGTCGGCCTCAAGGAGACCAGTAGTGGTTGGTGTTGAGCGACGCCCACCAATCC
>NW_013780654.1:0-682 GCF_000517525.1 Limulus polyphemus
AACATTGTTGGCTGTTCTTATACAGGATAATAAACATTATTGGCTGTTCTTCAACAGAATAATAAACATTGTTGGCTGTTCTTATACAGGATAATAAACATTGTTGGCTGTTCTTATACAGGATAATAAACATTATTGGCTAGTCTTCTACAGGATAATAAGCATTATTGGCTATTCTTCTACAGGATAATAAGCATTATTGGCTATTATTATACAGGATAATAAACATTATTGGCTAGTCTTATACAGGATAATAAACATTGTTGGCTGTTCTTATACAGGATAATAAACATTATTGGCTGTTCTTCAACAGAATAATAAACATTGTTGGCTAGTCTTATACAGGATAATAAACATTGTTGGCTGTTCTTATACAGGATAATAAACATTGTTGGCTGTTCTTCAACAGAATAATAAACATTGTTGGCTGTTCTTATACAGGATAATAAACATTATTGGCTATTCTTCTACAGGATAATAAACATTGTTGGCTGTTCTTCAACAGAATAATAAACATTGTTGGCTGTCTTATACAGGATAATAAACATTATTGGCTATTCTTCTACAGGATAATAAACATTGTTGGCTGTTCTTATACAGGATAATAAACATTTTTGGCTGTTCTTATACAGGATAATAAACATTATTGGCTAGTCTTATACAGGATAATAAACATTGTTGG
>NW_013780655.1:0-742 GCF_000517525.1 Limulus polyphemus
TATGCTCATTTGTTGAAGAAAACTGTAATACAGGCTATACCAAAATGACTTATAATTGTAGTAATAGTGAAATACATTTCCAAGTTTTAAAAAGAATTACTAATATATATAAATACCTATATGAGAATGATTTTTTACTCTTAATTGTTGTTCAACAGAATAGGCTAATAATGATCTGAAGCTTCTGTATTCACCTGTGTTAGCAGGAGTATGCCTATTTTACAAAATATTTACTTATAATATGTTTCACAATGCAGTTAAGATCTGATGGTTAGGAAGTTTGACTTGCAATCTAAGGGTCATGGGTTTCAATCCCCTTCATACCCAACATACTCACCATTTCAAATATATTACAATTATATTGTGACAATCAATCCCACTATTCCTTAATAAGAGTGGCCCAAGTTGTCAATTGATGATATAGACTAGCTGCCTTTCACTCTTGTCTGTAACTGCTAAATTAAGGATGGTTAGTGGTGATAACCCTTGCTTAGCTTTCCACAAAATTAAAACAACATAATGCACTTCTTTAAGCTAAGTTTAAAGTTAAAGCCAGTTTGTTTGTTTTTTTGTAAATCAAGAAAAATGCATATGCTGCTACAGTCAGCTACATTTAAGTTGAAGTATTTTAAAAACAAATCTGAATTTTAAATTAATAAGTATTATATAATACTTCTGTTTTATACGTTAGCTCTAACAGTAACAGTCTACCGTTACCAAATACTGAAATAATGACCCTCCT
>NW_013780656.1:0-858 GCF_000517525.1 Limulus polyphemus
ACAAAAAACAGACAGGCTAAAGATCGCAGCAACAGAGTGACTTACCATGACAACATAACACAAGGGCATAAGTCCCAGTGTGGAGAAATATAAAAGAAGAGGGGGGGAACCTAAAAAACCCCAAAAACATTTTATAATTTCCCCCACTCTAACCAGTACCTTGAAGACAGGACGACAGGACACGTCATGGGGGGTCTTGGTGCTGAAGCACAAGGGCTCTGGGCCAAGGGAGACGGGAAGAAAAGGAAAGGAAAGAAAGAAAGTGACAGAAAGGTTAGTGACAGTGGTAGCTATAGTGATGGGATAGAAATGACGATGGAGTGGAAAAGAGCCATAGATTTGGAAAAGTAAACTTTGAAAGAGAGAAAAAATAGTTCCAAATTTAGTTTAATAGGGACAATATGGTGGGGATGGCGCCAGGGCCTGGAATTTCTCTAACGAGCCCTGCTTGCTAGTGTTATTTGTTTTGTACTTGTTGCTGTGTTTATATCGTGGCTTGGTTTTATAACGCTAATGAATTATCGTTCGGAAATGGTATTTTTAAAGCTTTCTTCCCTGCTGATCTAGAATTTACTTAACTGTTTTGACTTTGTTTAAATGATATCCATTCTTATATACATGCATATAAATACCCACATATATTATACACACACACACACATGTAGTTTAACTAATACAAATAATATCCATTCTTATATACATGCATATAAATACCCACATATATTATATACACACACACACACACATGTAGTTTAACTATTACAAATAATATCCATTCTTATATACATGCATATAAATACCCACATATATTATACACACACACATGTAGTTTAACTAATACAAATAATATCCATTCTT
>NW_013780657.1:0-684 GCF_000517525.1 Limulus polyphemus
TGCTTTTTTGTTGTGTCAAGTGTTTCACTGAATGGATCACTGAAACTGAACAATAAAAAATTGCTTACTCCTTTTGCTTACTTTTGTACATTAAATATTTCATGAAGTTGATGTGTATATTGATATAGTTTCTTGATATCAACTATATTAATTTATAGTGTTGATTCTTTGTTGTCTATATATGCTAAACTAGGTCTGTGATGTGTGAAGTCATAATTTTGGTATTCTATATAGTTAACTTTATTTATTAACCCTTTCGCTATGGGCAGGTTAAAGTGCACATGCCTTGACATTTTGGAGAGTTATATTCAAAATTTTATTATATAACATTATTATTACTTATGTCAATGAAATTGGCATCAAAACATAGCTTATAATTGAAATTTTAATATTATATATGTTTTAATTCCTTAATTTCAAAGGAAACATAAAGAAAAATACGCTAAATATTGATTTTTGTGTGTTGCATAGCACCTGCTCTTGTCTTATTGCTCACATTATATTTTATTATGCCTACCATACAATGTGTACAGTGGTTAGCGAATTGAGATGTGGATAAGCTAAATACAAAATAAGAACCTCCCACCTCTTTGATTTGCTGAGATGTCAATATATTTAGCAAGTCTACTAGAGTGGCTGCTCTTATTACACTGTTCTTTCAAAACCTCTTGTCTAGTCCCAACC
>NW_013780658.1:0-684 GCF_000517525.1 Limulus polyphemus
TTTTATTTGCTCTTTTCAGTTTCCATCAAAGATAAACATGCAACAGAATGCTTATTTTTTCCATAATACTAATGTACCCCTCAAATAAGAAGTCATTTTCAAATTTTCATATTCCAAAAGCACTAGTTGACACAACACAATGAGGACTATCTGCACTAGCTGTCTCTAATTTAGCAATGAAAGACTACAATTATCACTACCCACTACCAACTCTTGGGCTACTCTTTTAACAATGAATAGTGGGATTGACTATCATATTATAACACCTCCACGGCTGAAAGGGGCAAGCATGTTTGGTGGTACAGGGACTTGAACCCGAGACCCTCAGAGTGAACACAGACAAATTTTAAGCAACCATACACACAAGCTAGATTAGATATGGAAAATACCATAAATATATTATTGACAATGAATTCATGATGGGAAAAATGAAGTTTAATAAGACAGATGAAGATAGTTGATAAGACACAAAACATTTCTATTTAAAAAAGCTTCTAATGTTTCAGGATAAACATATTGCATATTTAGCAAAAATTGGAAATAATTATATTTATTAACTAATGTTACAATAACTAATTTACATAAAATATTCAGTAACTTGATAAATGGAAGAAAGTATAACCAAATCATTAAAAACAGGTGGTCTTTTGATATGAGTAAACTTTCTTTAATGAGGAGTTCAAA
>NW_013780659.1:0-886 GCF_000517525.1 Limulus polyphemus
AAAGTAATACTTTAAAACCTGTTATAATACTATTATTTTCTACTTCAACAGTATGACTGCACAGAAATATAAAGGATGTTACATTCAGTGATATGACAAGCAAATCTTCATATGAAATAGCGTGGATATCCATTTCATTCTCTGGCTGCTTGAGTTATGTGATGGTTGAATAGATATATCATGAGGAAGCAGTATGTGTGCACATTACTTGTGTCACTTTTTTCAGACAAAGATATTTTGCAACTGAACTTTGTGTTCATGTTATTCTCACCTGTTACAATACACTATATTTGCTTACCACAGCTGAAGTACGACTTGTTGCATATCTCCTTCTAGATGTTCCTGGTGCCTCAAGTTAATCCACATTTCTTTGTTTTCAAATGCTATTAAACTACAAGATATATCCCTGTCTTGGAAATTCTAAATCCCCAATCTGAAAACATCTTTATGATCTGCATTTGTGAATGTTTTTAATCAGAAAAGGCTGTTGTATACCCTTCCCATCACCCTAATTACGAATGCCAAATAATGTCAAAATGTAGCTCTGATACATTCTATTCCATCTTAACTTTATGTTGTCGGCAGTTGTCATGTGACATGCTGATTTGCATATGTATTAATATAGTGTAGTCAATTTTGTATTAAAATAATACCACCAATCACTACTTTATGTTACACTACAACTGCATACATGATTAGCAATAATACCACCAATCACTACTTTATGTTACACTACAACTGCATACATGATTAGCAATAATACCACCAATCACTACTTTATGTTACACTACAACTGCATACATGATTAGCAATAATACCACCAATCACTACTTTATGTTACACTACAACTGCATACATGATTAGCAATAATACCACCAATCACTAC
>NW_013780660.1:0-684 GCF_000517525.1 Limulus polyphemus
GTTTAACGATACTGTGTACTATCACTGACAAGCCACACGATTTAACAATACTGTGTACTGTCACTAAAAAGCCACAAGATTTAACGATACTGTGTACTATCACTGATTAAACCACACAATTTTACGAAACTGTGTACTGTCAATAAGTAGACACAAAATTTATCAATACTGTGTACCGTCAATAAGAAGACAGAATATTTAACAATACTGTGTTGTGTCAATAAGAAAACATAAGATTTAACAATTTTTGTGTTTTATCAAAAAGAAGACATGAGATTTAAAAATACTGTGTAGTGTCAATAAGAAGACACAAGATTTAACAATAGTGTGTACTGTCAACAAGAAAACACAAGATTTAACAATACTGTGTTCTGTCAATAAGTAGACACAAGATTTAAAAATACTGTGTACTATCAATAAGAAGACACGAGATTTAACGATACTGTGTACTGTGAATAAGAAGACACAAGATTTAACAATACTGTGTATTGTGAATAAGAAGACACAAGATTTAACAATACTGTGTACTGTCAATAAGAATACATAAGATTTATCAATACAATGTACTATCAATAAGAAGACATAAGATTTAACATTACTGTGTACTATCTATAAGAAGACACGAGATTTTACGATACTGGGTACTATCAATATGAAGATACAAGATTTAACGATACTGTGTAC
>NW_013780661.1:0-968 GCF_000517525.1 Limulus polyphemus
AACTGCTGTTGTCTCTCTTCTTGTTACTTTTCTCGTTCTTCTTGTTTCTTTTGCTGTTCTTGTATTGATGCCATCAAATATGCTAAGCTGTAGTTTGATTTGCCGCTTCTCGTTTCCATTTTTTTCCGTCCCACTCTCTGACACCAATTTGTTACGTCTTCGTTCGTTAGTTAATTTTCTGTAAAAATTCTTTCCGAAGAATTTTAGCGACACAAGTCCTTTCTTAATTAAAACTGGTTTATTCTTTCTGAATACAACTTTGCAATACACTTAATTTTCACAGTCATGCTATAACAAACGCTATAATTCACAACGAACGGCTCACGTGCTCGACTCAACAATATGTCTCTCTCTCTCTGTCCACAGTTCAATTACACATTCATTACATTGTTGCCGTCACGTCTTGACCGTCTTATATATAAAAGAATACCGAAGTCTAGTAACCTCCCGAGGATTCACGAAACTTCGAGAATATGACGTGTTACTAGGGTCACGTGACCTCCGCTGTCGTAACAGTATTTATTCTGAATTCATTTCGTGTACTGTATAAGTGCAGTTTATCATATAAAACGTGGTCCAGTAGACCATTAAGTTGATTTTGTCTCAAGTTATCTTTGTTTTATTTTTGTTCTTGTTATTCTCAAGGTTAGGTGTATCCTATTGCCGATCTTGAAGATCACTGCCAAGTGCGACCTTATGTAAGGACTTATTAGTAATATCCTTCAATGGTTGTTCACGTAATAACTAAAAGTTAGTGTTCCAAGTATGTGGTATCGACATTTAGTAACCTAAATTAATTTGGGTATTTGAACAATATTGCGCCAAATTTATTACTTGCTGTTATACAGAGGACCAACTGTTTGATGATGATATTACAGATTTTTCTTTTCACCAAGGTTAAAACTTAAAATATAATCTGTGACATAGAGGCATAATATAATATTGTTACGTCTCCGTTTCGTTAATTG
>NW_013780662.1:0-684 GCF_000517525.1 Limulus polyphemus
AAGTTGTTTATTTCAGTTCATGTTTCACAAAGTGGGAAGCCAAGTGTTTTATTCTAGTCCATGTTCGACAAAGTGGAAGACCAAGTTGTTTATTTCAGTTCATATTTCACAAAGTGGGAAGCCAAGTTTTTATTTCAGTCCATGTTTGACGAAATGTAAGGCCAAGTTTTTTTTTACAGTTCATGTTTCACAAAGTGGAAGATCAAGTTTTTTATTCTGGTTCATGTTTGACAAAGAGGAAGGCCATTTTCTTTATCCCGGTTCATGTTTGACAAAGTGGAAGGCCAAGCTGTTTTTATTTCAGTCAGTGTTTCACAAAGTGGTTTGTTTGTTTGTTTGAAGTTAAGCGCAAAGCAACACAATGGACTATCTGGCGCTCTGCCCACCACGGGTATCGAAACCCGGATTCTAGCATTGTAACTCTGCAGACGGGCGACACAAAGCGGAAGGCCAAGTTTTTGACAATAAGTTTTATTTCCGAGTACAAAATTAAAAGCCACGTTCAAATCAAAGAACGAGACATTAGTTTCAAGTAATGTTTTTCAAACGACGTATGAAAATTGTGTGTACGTCTGAGGCAAAACTTCCCTAATTGAACACTTTTCTCCTATGTTTACTAAAGTGCTTCTTCAGTTGATTTTGGTGTTTGATAGGATAATGAAACTATTTGTATTAAACAACCTT
>NW_013780663.1:0-682 GCF_000517525.1 Limulus polyphemus
ATTCCAGTGAAAAATGTAGCCTGCCACACGTACTTGCCTTACACCTAAAAAAACAACATATGAATCAATGCCAACTTAGTATGCATAAATATAAATGTTTCTAATGTCAGGTGTTTAAAAAACAATAAATGAATTTCAAGTATTATAACAAACAGAAAACGTGTCCAGTGAACCACTACTGTGCTTATTCCACTCGTAAATTGTTGCCTGCAACACAGAAAGATGCGATACCTACCACACAGAAAAGTATCGTTATTTAGGAATTCTCGTGCCACTGCGAATGTCGGTACGTAGGTCGCACTTCACAAAGACTGCAGGATAGAATTAAACAACATGTACCCACATCCATAAGAACTAAGAGTGTGAAAGAAAATAATTTACTATGTCGCTCCTGTAAAACAAAAGTTCTACCACCAAAATGTGAATCAGTGATTGGCCAGCATTTACCAGTGAACCCGACTTGTGCTGACAACTTCACGGATAGCAGGCTTAAAATTATTGCAAATGGTCTGTCAACCTTTCATCTCTATATTTTGGAAGCCACTTTTATTAAAACACGTAAACCTGTCCTTTGCCGCCAAAAAGAATACAGACGGTTCTGCTATGATTAGTATCTGGCGAAAAGCTGCAGCAGATATTTCCTTTGCAACATCTCAACCCACAATTGGTCCAGTTATCAATG
>NW_013780664.1:0-684 GCF_000517525.1 Limulus polyphemus
AGGTACGGAACCCAGAATCAGTCAGAAGTCTACAGGGCCAAGTTCAGGACGAGAGTCCGTGCTAAAGGGGAGAGCCTGCAAGAGCTGGCTCAGGACTTGGAAAGCATGGCACACAAGGCCTACCCAACTGCACCACCCGATCTCCTCATGTTGTTGCTGAGGGATCAGTTCGTAGATGCCTTGGACAGTCCAGAACTTAAGATACAAGTGAAGCAAGCACACCCCACTACCATGCAGGATGCAATGGCCAGAGCTCTCGAATTTGAATCCTACGTTAAGTCCAGCACAGAGGTACCAAGGTTGGTACAGTCATCTGGATTCAAGGCCAGAAAAGGTCAACTTTCAGAGAAGTTTGAGGGACTTTGCTGGCACTGTAACAAACCTGGGCATAAGAGAGCTCAATGCTGGAAACTTCAACACAGGGGAGGTGTCACAGCAGGAAAGGCTGGTATCCAGAAAAGTTGTTTGAACTGTGGAAAGCACGGACATTTGAGGAGCCAGTGTAGGAAGAATATTACCAACAAGTCGGCTTCAAGGAGACCAGTAGTGGTTGGAGTTGAGCGACGCCCACCAACCCCCATTTTGAAAGTCCCAACAGCTAGGTGTAAAATGCCAAGCACACACAGTGTCTATGTGACAGGAAAGCTGGATGGCCAAAGGTGCAACTTTGTCATAGACTCTGCG
>NW_013780665.1:0-683 GCF_000517525.1 Limulus polyphemus
AGATGGTGTAGGTGGTTTGATACCAAACAATGTTTATAGTCACTAAATATCTTGATACAGATAGTTTAAGTGGTTTGATACCAAACAATGTTTATGGTCATTAAATATCTTTATACAGATTTTGTAGATGGTTTGATACCAAACAATGTTTATAGTCACTAAATATCTTGATACAGATAGTGTAGGTGGTTTGATACCAAACAATGTTTATAGTCACTAAATATCTTTATACAGATGTTTTAGGTAATTTGATACCACTAAATATCTTTATGCAGATGGTATAGGTGGTTTGATACCAAACAGTATTTATAGTCACTAAATATCTTTATACAGATGGTATAGGTGGTTTGATACCAAACAATGTTTATGGTAACTAAATATCTTTATACAAATGGTATAGGTGGTTTGATACCAAACAATGTTTATGGTAACTAAATATCTTTATACAAAGGTGTAGGTGGTTTGATACTAAACAATGTTTATAGTCACTAAATATCTTTATACATATGTTGTAGGTGGTTTGATACCAAACAATGTTTTTAGTCACTAAATATCTTTATACAGATGTTGAAGGTGGTTTGATACCAAACAATGTTTATAATCACTAAATATCTTTATACAGATGTTTTAGGTAGTTTGATACCAAACAATGTTTATCGTCACTAAATATCTTAAAACGAATG
>NW_013780666.1:0-683 GCF_000517525.1 Limulus polyphemus
AATGCACGTTATAGATTCCAATATAATTTATTATCTAAACCATTTGACGCTTTGTATTGTCATTTTCGGTTTGTGTTTTAGTGAACACTCCGGAAGAAGCTATAAAGCGAAACGTCTAAATAAAAAACTAAATTTTAGTGTTATAAGGTCGTTTATTTTTAGTATTAATATGTCAATCTACTACAACTTAATTAACCAATAGTATTCATTCACGAACCTTCCATACAACAGACTCTCGATTCAGTTCACTACAAACAACACGATACATGGTGTTTTCTTATAGCAAAGCCGCATCGGGCCATCTGCTGTGTCCATCGAGGATAATCAATCCCCTGATTTCAGCGTTGTGAATACGAAGACTTTACCGCTGTCCCACCGGGGGACAACACGATACATAGATTTCGTTGTATAGATTCCGTTGTATTGTATCTATATAAATATAATGCTACTGTCTATTGTTTGTCTATGTAACTACTTCGCAGGCTATGGGGGTTCATTGGATTCTTGGAGAGATACATAAAAATTTTCAGTTTTATATTTTGCGTTTTGCGGTTTTTATGGGCATTTCTATGTTTTTTTTTCCAAATTTGGCATGAAGGTTTTTTTGGGTCCATGGGGAGAAACATAAAAATTTTCAGTTTTGTATTTTGCGTTTTTTATGGGCGTTTTTGGGGTTTCTTACC
>NW_013780667.1:0-684 GCF_000517525.1 Limulus polyphemus
CCTACGCCTTTAGCAAGGATTAACTATCTACAGTTGAACCTGTTCAAACATACAGTCTGGATTGAACACAACGCAACAATACAAATACATATCGTGACATGATGTCATGCAACACAACAATATTGTTTCTATGTAAAGCTTTAGTTACAAACACTAATCGATCGTACCGAGATTTGTTTTCTGTAGGGTATTTCTAAATTTACAGTTGTTTGAAGAAGTTGTTTCCATCAGGAAAACAAAACTATTGATCACGAGTAAGTGTTGATGGATGATATTAAGCACTTTAACATCAGTGTATACTCATATTGTAGTTTTGTCAGCTTCCGCACCAAGTTTATGAAATACATCTTAAACTTACTTGTGACAAGAATGAATCAATTTATTAAATACTGGAAATAGTGTATTCCTTGTGTGAGTTTTTTCAGTTTTCCAGTGCGAAGTGAAGTGTTTAGTTTCGAATATGTTAAAGCTAATCCCAATATTATGCTCAAGCTCAACAATACAAGTATTGTTTCAAGAGGTTATGAATATTTCATCATTTGGGTATAATAAACCATTATGTTAATAAGAAAGAAAAACTTCTTCAAACAACTGTAAAGTTAGAAATAACCTACAGAATTATTTTGAATTTCGCGCAAAACTACACGAGGGCTATCTGCGCTAGCCGTCCCTAATTTAGCAATG
>NW_013780668.1:0-686 GCF_000517525.1 Limulus polyphemus
GAAACTTCTTAACTCTCCCACATTGTCTGGTGTTGGCCAGTCACGCACTGCTTTCACCTTGTCAGGATCAGTTTGCACACCATTCTCACTAACAATGTGGCCTAAGTAAAGCACCTCTTTTTGGAACAAATGACATTTCTTGGGATGGAGTTTGAGGTTTGCTGCTTTCAAACGCTTGAATACTTCTTCTAGCCGGGACATTTCCTTATCAAAAGTTGTTGCAAATACAATGACATCGTCCAAGTACACCAGGGCTAACCTCCATTGTAGGCCTTCCAATACTCTTTCCATCAGCCTCTCAAATGTTGCTGGATCATTACTAAGCCCGAATGGCATCACTCGGCATTGCCAGAGACCTTGGCCATAACTAGATGCTGTCTTAGGTCTATCTGCTTCAGCCATTTTTACTTGATGGAAACCTGACTTTAAGTCCAGAGTTGAAAACCACCTGGCTCCACTTAGGGCATCAAGAGTATCATCAATTCTTGGCAGTGGGTATGAGTCTTTTTCAGTTATACTTTTAAGAGCCCTGAAGTCCACAGAGCAACGTTGGGTCCCATCGTTCTTCTGGACTAACACGACGGAGCTGACCAGGGACTATCTGATTTCTCGACTATCCCTTCTCTAATTAGACCATCCATGACCTTCTCTATATCTTGTCGCTTTGTCTGGAGGCTATCTCCTCC
>NW_013780669.1:0-684 GCF_000517525.1 Limulus polyphemus
TAAATGAGACATATTTCAGTTTCCGTATAAATTCATGCGTTATTACTGAAACGTTTTTTAAACGTTCGTTTTATTTATAGTGATGTACAGATAAGGTGAAATTAGCTTAATATTACTACAGAAGCAATTTTATCTTGGTGGAAAAGGTTTTCTCCAGAAATTTCCCGCCAACCTAAACAAGGATTGTTTACGCATGTCCACTGCTCGGGTAAAATCAGGGGTTCGATTCCTCGTGGGAAATCTAATACAGAGAGGCCGTTTTATTGCTTTGTGCTTAAAACAAGCAAGCCGGTTTTGAACTGATAGGCCAGGGAGAAAGTAGCTAGAAGATAGCTCTCAGAGCACATTCACGGCCCCAAAGTGGGGAGCGCGTTGTTTGCGGCAATGGGGCTCGGGTTCACAGTCCAACAAAATAACCACTTCACCAAGGCTGTTGAATGAAGAGATTCCATAAGTTTAGCAAAGTTTGTTGAATGAAGAGATTCCATTAGTTTAGCAAAGGCTGTTGAATGAAGAGATTCCATAAGTTTAGCAAAGGCTGTTGAATGAAGAGATTCCATAAGTTTAGCAAAGGCTGTTGAATGAAGAAATTCCATAAGTTTAGCAAAGGCTGTTGAATGAAGATATTTCATAATTTTAGCAAAGGCTGTTGAATGAAAAGATTCCATAAGTTTAGCAAAGGCT
>NW_013780670.1:0-898 GCF_000517525.1 Limulus polyphemus
CTTTCCAACGAGTATTTTAAGTATTTTCACTTTGACAATAATATGTATTCACTAGCTCAAATATTGTCAAACAACAATACGTAATATTTATCATATTTTTTAGTATTATTGGCTTCTAGACTTCGTCACACTTCGACGCTTAAACTGTTACATTTAAAATACATTATTGATTTGGTGTTTTCACATTATATACAGCACGCGCTGATAACAATAACGCTAACAATTAATCTGTATCTTAGCAACACAGAACTTACGAAAAAAATTCATAAATCGCTGAAAGAAATCTAAGTTAAGGTTAATATACTGGGCATTAAAAATAAACTATAAGTGACAATGAAGATCTCTTCAGAAGGTTTGATTTCAATATCATTTTACTTTATTATAACATCAAAGTGTTTGTTTTGTCTACCCTCTTTGCGGCCCGAAGAAGTAAACATTATTCCTGAATACATCGAACAAGGCAGGCGGTATGTGGTTTACTGTATCCCTAACCAGTATGAGCTTGAACATTCAATCGCTGGTGTTTTCGGCTACACGTGGACAGGTCCGAAGGGTGTCATAGAAAATATTTATGACAAAATCCAAGTGTACGAAGACACCGGCGAATTAACGATCCACGACTTTCAGACTGCCGATATCGGTGTGTACAAGTGCACGGCTAAATACTGGACAATAACGTCGGGGAACTTGCATCAGAAAACAGTTATCGCGAACCATTCTAACACAAATTTTAGCAAAGGTGGTTCTTATAAATATTTACCAAATTAATCGACAACAATACGCAATGAATTAATTAATTTATCTATTCTGTGAAGTGCTTCATTTCGATTCCCGCAGTGAGAACAGCACAGATAGCCCATTGTTTGGCTTAACAACTACCAAACCACACGTGCTTACT
>NW_013780671.1:0-683 GCF_000517525.1 Limulus polyphemus
AATGATGCTTTTCCATCTAAAATCGGGTTGTTAATGCCCTGATTAAAGAAATCACTTGGCTTTGAAGCAAAAAATATGTCGATGTCCTCTTTAGCACCTTCCATATTTGCATACATTTTCCCATTAAGATGGTGCTGCAGCAAATGAAAAAAGATGGTAATCTGACGGTGCCATATCTGAAGAATATGGAGGGTGGGGGAGAACTTCCCAACCCAACTCCATAATCTAGTGTTGTGTCAAATGTGCCACATGTGGACGTGCATTGTCATGGAGAAGAACTCTTTTCCAATTGATGAGTGAAGGGCATTTCTGATCAAGGGCTTGAAGTTCGCTATGGATTGAGGAATTCAAAATGAATTACTCCTTTGATGTCCCACCAAATGCAAAGCATCACTTTCTGTGGATGGAGTCTAGGTTTTGGGATCGGAGGGGGTTTTTTGTCTAGGACTGAGCCATTATTTTTGGCATTTAATATTTGCATAGAGAATCCATTTTTCATCCCCAGTGACAATTCTGTCCAAAAATGGTTCACTTGCATTACATGCCAGAAGAGACAAAGCAACATTCACATGTTGGAAACAATGATCATTGGAGAGTTTGTGAGGCACCAAAACACCTTCTTTATGGAGTTTTCTTATATTCCTTAGATGTTTATGTATTGTTTCATGAGAGACATGCTATTT
>NW_013780672.1:0-1846 GCF_000517525.1 Limulus polyphemus
CGTCAACAGTGGGTCATAGAACGATACTAGTTATTGGGTCCTATTTAATCCACTGGGACTTAAGGAAGCACATATAGATATGTTGTAAATATATAAGTTAATTAACACATTGACTGCAGACTGAAGTCAACAGTAGATCATAGAACGATACTAGCTATTGGGTCTTATTTAATCACTCGGAGTAAAGGAAACCCTTGAGATATGTTGTAAATATATAAGTTAATTGACACATTGACGGCAGAATAAAGTCAACAGTGGGTCATAGAACGATACTAGCTATTGGGTCGTATTTAATCACTCAAAGTAAAGGAAACCCTTGTGATATGTTGTAAATATATGAGTTAATTAACACACTGGCTGCACACTAAAGTCAAAAGTGGGTCATAGAAAGATACTAGTTATTGGGTGCTATTTAATCCACTGGGACTTAAGGAAACACATATAGATATGTTGTAAATATATAAGTTAATTAACACATTGACTGCAGACTGAAGTCAACAGTGGATCATAGAACGATACTAGCTATTGGGTCCTATTTAACCACACGGACATAAAGAAACACATGTAGATATGTTGTAAATAGATGAGTTAATTAACACATTGGCTGCCAACTAAAGTCAACAGTGGGTCATAGAACGATACTAGCTAATGGGTCCAATTTAATCCACTCGGACTTATGGAAACCCGTGTAGACATGTTGTAAATATATCAGTTAATTAAGATATTGACTGCAGACTAAAGTCAACAGTGGGCCATAGAACGATACTAGCTATTGGATCCTATTTAATCCACTCGGACTTAAGGAAACACATGTAGATATGTTGTAAATAGATGAGTTTATTAACACATTGGCTGCCGACTAAAGTCAACAATGGGCCATAGAACGATACTAGTTATTAGGTCCTATTTAATCGATTCGGACTTAAGGAAACACATGTAGATATGTTGTAAATAGATGATTTAATTAAAACATTGGCTGCCTACTAAAGTCAACAGTGGGTCATAGAACGATACTAGCTATTGGGTCCTATTTAATCCAGACAGACTAAAGGAAACACATACAGTTACGTTGTAAATATATGAGCTAATTAACACATTGGCTGCCGACTAAAGTCAACAGTGGGTCATAGAACAATACTAGCTATTGGGTCCTATTTAATCCACTCGGACTTATGGAATCCCATGTAGATATGTTGTAAATATATGAGTTAATTAACACATTGAATGCAGAATAAAGTCAACAGTGGGTCATAGAACGATACTAGCTATTGGGTCCTATTTAATCCACTTCGGCAGTCAATGTGTTAATAAACTCATATATTCACAACATATCACATGGATTTCCATAAGTCCGAGTTGGCATCCAATGTGCTAATTAACTGATATATTTACAACATATATACATGTGTTTCCTTTAGTCTGTCTGGATTAAATAGGTCTCAATAGCTAGTATCGTTCTATGACCCACTGTTGACTTTAGATAACACACTGTAGACTTTTTAAATAGGACCCAACAACTAGTATCGTTCTTCCACTCGGACTTATGGAAACCCATGTATATATGTTGTAAATATATGATATGTTGTAAATATATCAGTTAATTAACACATTGACTGCAGACTAAATCAACAGTTTGCCATAGAACGATACAAGTTATTGGATCCTATTTAATCCCCTCGGACTTAAGTAAACACATGTAGATATGTTGTAAATATATCAGTTAACTAACACATTGGCTGCCGACTAAAGTCTACAGTGTGTTATAGAACGATACTAGTTGTTGGGTCCTATTTAATCCACTCGGACTTATTGAAACCCATGTAGATATGTTGTAAATATATCAGTT
>NW_013780673.1:0-1332 GCF_000517525.1 Limulus polyphemus
CTATACTGTAACAATAATCTGGTAAACAGCATTTCAATTGATGAAAAATTAACCTCAAACGTAAACGAAACAATCTTTTGCAATATTCATATTAGAAACAGACCATCTCTCTCAATAGTCGCGCTTTATTGCTCCCCATCCAAAGCAATAGACCAAAGGTTCATTGAACTATGTTTGAAGCGGAAACCACAACCATTAATTATAGGAGACTTAAACGCGCCACACAAAGACCTCAAAGGAAGACGAAATACCCACAGAGGAACACTTATTCGGGACCTGCTACGGAGCAATAACATGCACGTAGTAAACGACCACACACCGACACACTTTCACTCACCAACTAACACCTACGATGTTCTGGACATAATCTCAGTACCTGCTGCGCTACTACCCAAAACCTCCAACTTTACAGTACACCAAGAAATCTCTAGCGACCACTTCCCCATTTCATGCACAATACACACACAAAGACGGCCAACACCAAACATACCGCCAGTATACAATTACACCAAGACCGACTGGGAAAAATTCAATGAAACACTCAACGGTCAACTACCACCGCCAATCACACATGCTAACAACAAGGAAGACATAGATAAATACGTAGAAAATATCACACAGGCCATAAACAAAGCAATAACTGAAACAACCCCATCAACCTCAAGACACAATTTACACTCACACAATAACTGGACACTCACCCCAGAAATCCACGACTTAATATTAACACGTAGAAGACTAAGAAGACAACACTATCATGTGTGCATGTGGCTGGGAAGCTTGGGGTGAAAAGTGTCGGGTGAGCGTTAATGAAGTCATTAACTTGTGTTTGGTGGTCAAGGTCGAAGTTCTGAGAGCGGTGGTTGTTGAAAGTAGCTTCGTAATATGACGCTAGCAAGTCTGCTTTATCAGTGTCTGTCTTGGCTGTGGTGTTTTCGTATGTAATTTGATGGAAGAGGTGGTTATTGTTTTTGTCGGACGCTAGAGCTTTGAATTTTTTCCAGAAATCTTTGGGATTTTGTTTATTGTTTTCTAAGTAATTACAGAAGTCTAGCCAGTTTATTTCCTTGAGTATTTTTATGTTTGTTTTGATTTGTGTATTCAGTTTGTTGATTTGTGTTTTTAGCGTTGGGTCTCGCGATAAGTTTCTGTTAGTGTAATTGTCCTGGTTAGTGGTGGTGTTATTCATGATGTTTTTTAAGTGTTCTAGAAGCGGGTTCGAGGCTTTTTTGAGGATTATGTTTCTGATGCCGTCGTGTCCCGGAGATGAGTTTTTGAGGGTTTTTATGTTGATTTTTATTTCTGTATTGGTTATACCCTATCTCTACGAAG
>NW_013780674.1:0-684 GCF_000517525.1 Limulus polyphemus
GGCCTTGAATACAGATGACTGTACCAACCTTGGTACCTCTGTGCTGGACTTAATGTAGGATTCAAATTCGAGAGCTCTGGCCATTGCATCCTGCATGGTAGAGGGGTATGCTTGCTTCACTTGTATCTTAAGTCGTGGACTGTCCAAGGCATCTACGAACTGATCATTCAGCAACAACTTGAGGAGATCGGGTGTTGCAGTTGGGTAGGCCTTGTGTGCCATGCTTTCCAAGTCATGTGCCAGCTCTTGCAAGCTCGCCCCTTTAGCACGGACTCTCGTCCTAAACCTAGCCCTGTAGACTTCTGACTGATTTTGGGTTCCATACCTAAGTTCTAGAGCCGACACCAGTGCTCTATAGTTGTGCCTATCATCTGCTGACAACTGTCCAAGTATTTCCAGTGGTTGTCCCTTTAAGCTCGTTGCCAGATATACTGCTTTCTGCTCCTCTGTCCACCCATTAATTTCTGCCAGTAGCTCAAATTGTGCTCTATATGCTTCCCACGGTGCCTTCCCATCAAATTCCTGTGGCTTCCTTCGTACTGGATCACTCCTAGTACTGACATTCATATCTGGGATGTGACTTCTAACGGGACTGAATATGTCTGCATTAGGGTTTAGCTGCAAAGTCTGGAAGGGGCTTGTCATTGTCTGGGGCTGGTTAAGTCGATGGTTAATGTATCCTCC
>NW_013780675.1:0-683 GCF_000517525.1 Limulus polyphemus
GGTTAAGTATATTACATTAACATGTCATTACAGTCCAAGTTGCCACATCTAGTTATTGAGGTGAAGTATATCATATTAACATGTCATTACAGTCCATGTTGCCACATCTCGTTATTGAGGATAAATATATTATATTAACATGTCATTACAGTCCAAGTTGCCACATCTAGTTATTGAGGTGAAGTATATCATATTAACATGTCATTACAGTCCACGTTGCCACATATCGTTCTTGAAGTTAGGTATATTATATTAATATGACATTACAGTCCATGTTGCCACATCAAGTTACCGAGGTTAAGTATATTATAATAACATGTCATAACAGTCCACGTTGTCACATCTAGTTATTGAGGTCAAGAATATTATATTAACATGTCATTACTCTTCACATTTCCACATCTAGTTATTGAGGGAATGTATATCGTATTAAAATGTCATTACAACCCTCGTTGCCTAAATTAGTTATTGAGGTTAGGTATTTTATATTAACATGTCATTACAGTCAAAGTCGCCACAGCTAGTTATTGAGGTTAAGTATATTATATTAACATGTCATCACAGTCCACGTTGTCACATCTAGTTAAGAAGGTTAAGTATATGTTGTGAATCATGTTATTACAGTCCTCTTTGCTGTATCTACGTATTGAGGTTAATTACTTTAGAATGACATTACAATCCAC
>NW_013780676.1:0-942 GCF_000517525.1 Limulus polyphemus
TATGTTTTTTTCTTTCCAGAATGACTACAGATTATAACACAAAAACACAAATGTTTACTCTAAATAGTTCAAATTTCAGAACATTATACATTTATATATATTTATTATATTGACATTTCAACAGTGCCTGGCTAACATTATAGAAATTGCAATGACGTGGTGCATGTGCACTCATGTTACTGTATCCAAGAATATAAAACTGGCCTTTACAAGTGACCTGTCTTGGCTGTGTTTTAGTGGACTAGTATTTTGTAAAATACAGTCACATTTCAGTTTTAATACATTTTACATGCATATACATTATTATAATTTACAAATAAGTTCTTAAACATATTTTTCTTAAAACATAGAACAGTAAATAAAGAAGAAAAGCAAACAATTATTTCTTCTAGTTACAACCTTTGTACTTGTTTGCCGTTTGTTCTAGGTTGCTAAGCCTTATAAAATTTTGCACATGGAGGATGTGAAATGAAATATTTTTTTAGGTTTTATATATGCATTTGAAACAACCAAAAATCATAAATTATTATATTGATACCATAGAATTCCACTATAATTTATCACGTTTAGTAACAAGGCTGTATTTGGGTCTAAAAAAACATGAAATTTCGAGCAGACTAAAGACTCAACTTACCAGCTTGAAGTTTTGTATTGAAAGAACAAGATGACGTCGTAATATTTGAAAAGACTGAGAAAGCCACATTCTGAGCTTTCAATTGGTTAGTCAGATGTCATAGACAGAAGTAATGTATATAAGGGAGCATTCCCAAAAATGGAAAGAGGTGGGTGGGGCCACTGTGTTTGATTCAGTATATGAGCAATATCCCAGCAAATAGAAAAGATAAGAGGTTCTTATTTTATATTCTAGCTTGTTAATATCGGTAATTTGAGTTCCTAATTTGTAAGAAACTATAGACTTTGTACTTGGATATCACAAACATC
>NW_013780677.1:0-684 GCF_000517525.1 Limulus polyphemus
TCTGTTTATCTATGTTGTAATTGACTAAAGGTGTTTATCTAGGTTGTAGTTGACTAGATCTGTTTATCTATGTTGTAATTGACTAAAGGTGTTTATCTAGGTTGTAGTTGACTAGATCTGTTTGTCTATCTTTGAGTTGACTAGAGCTGTTTATCTGTATTGTTATTGGCTATAGTTGTTTATCTGGGTTATGGCTGACTAGAATTGTTTTTATCTAGGTTGTAGGTGACTAAAAGTGTTTATCTATGTTGTACGTGACTAAAGCTGTTTATCTAGTTTGGAGTTGACTAGAGCTGTTTATGTAAGTTGTAGTTGTCTAAAGCTATTTATCTAGGTTGTAGGTGACCAAAAGTGTTTATCTAGGTTGCAGTTGACTAAAACTATTTTTCTAGGTCGTAATCGACTAGTCTTGTTTTTATCTAGTTTGTAAATGACTAGATATTTGTATCTAGGCTGTAGGTGACTAAAGGTGTTTGTGTAAGTTATATTGACTATGTGTTACAATTGAATGTTGTGTGTTAGTACTGATCTCTGTGTTACGAGTGATTTTTGTGTGTTACTACTGATTGCTGTGTGTTACTATTTGTTAAGAACAACAAATACTATCCAACACCTTTACACACTCGCGACTTTTCCACCAGTACGCTATTATTTCTACACATTCAGTAAGTGTATATTTAATAA
>NW_013780678.1:0-1353 GCF_000517525.1 Limulus polyphemus
TTTTTGTTAACAAACATAATAATAAAAAATGTTCATTGTGGTCAACGAAATAATAATTTGATCTAAGTAAGAGTTTTTTTTCTTCCCTATTTGTAAACAATTCTTACGTGAGAGGAAACAAATGAATATTATTTTCGAAATCTGCGTAGCTGAATTATGGTAAATCCGTTATTAAAACCAACTTTTATGAAGTTTAAATTCGCAGGCCTGTGTAATGTCACTGAAGTGAAAGAGGAAGCTTGAAACACAGATAACACGTTTCGTAAGTTATTATACAGCAGTAAGAAACGATGACATCAGGAATATCTTTCCTGATAAACTAAAATTATGAAATAGGTAAAATATCAGAGTCATAACTTATAAAACAACAACCAATAAGAAAAACGTGTTTGATGTGTTATTTCTTTTCACAATCTTCGTGGTAAAAAAAAAAAATGCCCAGGGTGGCTTTGCTCAAGAACATATAAACACTGCTCTTTAGGCTTTAGCATATATTTCCAATGGGTACTTCGTCTGCCACTCTATACTTAAAAGAAAATTGATATCAGAATTAGGTCGGATACATTTGCTTTTTAAAATAAACATTCAACGGATAAAACCGCAAAGACAAGTTCAATTCAAGCTTCAAAAAGTTCAATTCAAGCTTCAAAACTGATTGATCGGAAATTTTGAATCTGCCGTGTCAGCCGCGGGGAATCGAACCCCGGATTTTAGCGTTGTAAGTCCATAGAGCAGTGTTTCAACAAGTCCAAAGCTGTTATACGAGATATAATTTTATTTAAGACCCGCCGCCGCGAAAAAAATCGCTCCTGATATGGCCGCGCCTTTTTATATTTTTTATTACTGATTTGACAACTGACTACATTTACGCTTTCTATTGAAGTTAATATGCATCGTAAGTACAGTGCATGAGGGTACTGGATCACAAAGACGACAAATATGACATGTTCCTTTCTTTCGTTTCTTGTGTTCATCACATAATCTGCCAGTTACTGTTGTTTCCATGCTTCCTGGTATCCGATTGAAAATCTGAAAGTTGTGTTGAAATCAGCTCAATTAATATAGATAAACTGTTTACTAATAATTACTATGTTGTGTTGGAATCAGCTCTACCAATGTAGCTAAACTGTTTACTAATAATTACTATGTTGTGTTGGAATCAGCTCTACCAATGTAGCTAAACTGTTTACTAATAATTACTATGTTGTGTTGGAATCAGCTCTACCAATGTAGCTAAACTGTTTTCTAATAATTACTATGTTGTGTTGAAATCAGCTCAACTAATGTAGCTAAACTGTTTACTAATAATTACTATGTTGTGTTGGAATCAGCTCTACCAATGTAGCTAAACTG
>NW_013780679.1:0-936 GCF_000517525.1 Limulus polyphemus
ACAGCTAGTCCGTTCCTTCAACTGGCAGGTAACAAGACCCACTTTACCACAGCTAGTCCGTTCCTTCAACTGGCAGGTAACAAGACCCACTTTACCACAGCTAGTCTGTTTCTTCAGCTGACAGGTAACAAGACCCACTTTACTACAGCTAGTCCGTTTCTTCAGCTGACAGGTAACAAGACCCACTTTACTACAGCTAGTCCGTTCCTTCAGCTGACAAGAACAAAACCCACTTTACTACAGCTAGTCCGTTCCTTCAGCTGACAAGAACAAAACCCACTTTACTACAGCTAGTCCGTTCCTTCAGCTGACAGGAACAAAACCCACTTTACTACAGCTAGTCCGTTCCTTCAACTAGCAGGAACAAAACCCACTTTACTACAGCTAGTCCCTCTTTATCAGTGATGATCTTATTTACAAAATGTTCTAATGGATAAGTTATAATTTCTGAACACAACAACCTGAACATTCTCTCTTCAGAACCCTCGAACTGTTGTGACTTAAACATGTAGACGTTGAAAGGTGGTTTAAAGTGTAAATGTACTCATTGTAATTTCAAAATGACTTCTGATAATTAATATCTTGTGTTTTAACTTTTAAACTACAAATACATCTTACAGAAACTGTTTCTCTCGATTATCACAACATCCAGCAAATGATAAACAGTATTAACATTGTTTTTTTTAACGATAGTTTAGTATTAGAACTCCGTGGTCATCGGTTCGTCTCTGGCAGAGAAATAATCGTTTGGAAATAAGTTCTACGCTTCCTCACACTCCTCCCCGTTTGTTCCAAGAATTTGGTGAAATTCTAATGATTTTTTGCAAAGAATTAGCTACAAAAGATCTGTTTTCAGTGTTAAACTAGTACGCATATTATGTGAGAAAGTCGTGTTTACTCTAGACTCAGTTTCAAGTGTGAAGATCAGAAAGATAT
>NW_013780680.1:0-684 GCF_000517525.1 Limulus polyphemus
TTAACGATGCTGTGTACTGTCAATAAGAAGACACAAGATTTAACAAAACTGTGTACTGTCAATAGGAAGACACAAGATTTGACAATACTGTGTACTGTCAATAAGAATACACAAGATTTAACAATACTGTGTACTGTCAATAAGAAGACACAAGATTTAAAGATACTGTGTACTGTCAATAAGAAGACACAAGATTTAACGATACTGTGTACTGTCAATAAGAAGACACATGATTTAACGATACTGTGTACTATCAATAAAAAGACACAAGATTTAACGATACTGTGTACTGTCAATAAGAAGACATACGATTTTGCTATACTGTGTACTATCAATAAAAAGACACAAGATTTAACGATGCTGTGTACTGTCAATAAGAAGACACAAGATTTAACGATACTGTGTACTGTCAATAAGAAGACACAAGATTTAACGATGCTGTGTACTGTCAATAAGAAGACACAACATTTAACAAAACTGTGTACTGTCAATAGGAAGACACAAGATTTGACTATACAGTGTACTATCAATAAAAAGACACAAGATTTAACGATACTGTGTACTGTCAATAAGAAAACACAAGATTTAACGATACTGTGTACTGTCAATAAGAAGACACAAGATTTAACAATACTGTGTACTATCAATAAAAAGACACAAGATTTAACGATACTGTGTACTATC
>NW_013780681.1:0-684 GCF_000517525.1 Limulus polyphemus
CTCAAGTCAAATGTCTGAAAACGTTGAAAGGATGCTTTGATTCTATAAATTATCATTTCAGGGGTCGTTTTCTGTTTCGTGTAAAACACTTGTTAAACGTATTTCTGAATACTGTTTTAATATAGGCTTCCTTACAATACCACACGATATTGGTTTATTGGAAAAGTGATAAAGAGGAGAAATGATCTGGAAGACATGAGTTACCATGGTAATTGAGTACTTCAGAATGTTCTTTTTGAAACGAGGGAAATTTAGAAGAGGGGTGAGTCACGTGCTCAAAATAGTAAATGATAGAGTTTGAAGTAGTGACTTGAATATTGCAATTTACATGCAAGCTTGATTTAAAATCAAATTTCTTCAGCCTTTTGTAGATGATTTGTACAGACGCGTTTGTAGCATGTAATATATATGTGTCTTAGTTTGGATACTTTGTTGTGTATGTAACATGTATTATACGTCTTAGTTTGGATCTTTGTTGATGTAGCATGTAATATACGTCTTAGTTTGGATCTTTGTTGATGTAGCATGTAATATACGTCTTAGTTTGGATACTTTATTCTGTATGTAGCATGTAATATGTGTCCTACTTTGGATACTTTATTCTGTACGTACCATGTAATATATGTATTAGTTTGGATACTTTGTTGTGTATGTACCATGTAATATATGTCTTAGTTTGGATAA
>NW_013780682.1:0-684 GCF_000517525.1 Limulus polyphemus
TGAACAACGGAACTAATGATGCTGCTGAAGACGCGTCACCTGAAAAGCCACTGTCGAAGAAGAAACTCTACTCGGTTTTGAGAAGGGAAACAGTGAGCCCTTGATGAAGTTACTACCACTGATGTGACAGTTATTAATGATAGGACGTTTCCTGATGAAGCAGATGAACCCCACATGAAACAGAAGCCAACGAGACAGAGAACAGTAAGGAAGAAGATAAGTCCTGTAAAATTAAGAGACTTTGTTGAATTTTAGTTTTGTGTTTGTAAATTCTGTACATTTAATTAAGTTATTGTTAATTGATTTAGTGTAAGTGGCTGTTGTTCGGGACGAACAATACTAAGGAAGGGGCAGTGTTACGACAGCGGGGGTCACGTGACGCTAGTAACACGTCATATTCTGGAAGGTTCATGAATGCTCGAGTGTTTACTAGATATGCGGTATTAATGTATATAAGACCGCTAAGAAGTGACGGCAACAATGGAATTGAATTGCAGACAGAGATAGAGACGACAATTGAGTCAAGCGCGTGAATCGTTTGTTCGTTGTGATTTATAGCGTTTGTTTACGTTATAGCGTGACTGTGGAAATTAAGTGCATTGCAAAGTTGTATTGAGAAAGAATAAACTAGTTTTATTTAAGAAAGGACTTGTGTCGCTAAAGTTTCATCGGAAAGAAATTATA
>NW_013780683.1:0-684 GCF_000517525.1 Limulus polyphemus
AAGTGTTGTATTAGTTGCACAAGATAAGAAAATGGATTTCATTTATTTATCCCAGACCTTCAAACGAATAGCTGAATACACGCGCATCTGTAATCACGCTACTCATTACCATATCTGTTTACTGATTTCACACGTAAGCCATCTATCGATACGAAACAAATAAAATTGGCATGAAACACGAATCTTTGTGTACATTTTTATATTTATGAGTTTAAATTATGTTTTGGGTTTCCTAAAGCTCGCGGGTTTGGACAAAATATTCTAAAAATCTTGCTCAGTGTATACTAGAGAAATCAGTCAGTGTCACCACTTACTTCATAGTCCATATAACACGTTAATCTTTGCTTCCTCCTCCTAGTATCACAAGACCAGTGATGAAAGGGTCCATTCCTTACACCAGTATTTAATAGCGGTCCCTGGGAATTGGTGTCTAACTCAAAGCTACAAGAGAGAGAATTAATATATATTGTTACGTCTCCGTTCGTTCGTTAATTTTCCGTAAATTCGTTCCGACGAAACTTTAGCGACACAAGTCCTTTCTTAAATAAAATTGCTTTATTCTTTCCGAATACAACTTTACGATACACTTAATTTCAACAGTTGCTCTATAACAACGCTATAACTCACGTCTCACGTGGCCAACAAGGTTCTGTCCGCATACATTCAATTACTCATTACCTTCTT
>NW_013780684.1:0-684 GCF_000517525.1 Limulus polyphemus
GCACATTTACTACCTTTATATACCACATTAACTACCTTTATATAGCACATTTACTACCTTTATATAGCACATTTACTACCTTTATATAGCACATTAACTACCTTTATATAGCACATTTACTACCTTTATATAGCACATTAACTACCTTTATATACCACATTAACTACCTTTATATAGCACATTTACTACCTTTATATAGCACATTAACTACCTTTATATAGCACATTTACTACCTTTATATGGCACATTTACTACCTTTATATAGCACATTTACTACCTTTATATGGCACATTTACTACCTTTATATAGCACATTAACTACCTCTATATACCACATTTACTACCTTTATATAGCACATTTACTACCTTTATATGGCACATTTACTACCTTTATATAGCACATTTACTACCTTTATATAGCATATTAAATATCTTTATACAGCACATTTACTACCTTTATATAGCACATTTACTACCTTTACATAGCACATTTTTTACCTTCATATAGCACATTTACAACCTTCATATAGCACATTTACTACCTGTATATAGCACATTCACTACCTTCATATACCACATTAACTACCTTTATATACCACATTTACTACCTTTATATAGCACATTTACTACCTTTATATAGCACATTCACTACCTTCATATACCACATTAACTACCTTTATATACC
>NW_013780685.1:0-2984 GCF_000517525.1 Limulus polyphemus
TTGGTGTCTATAAAACAGTCTATAAAAGTCATTTGTGTCTGTCCTACATACTGGTGATTGCATTTTTTACTATGTATAAGGTAAATGGTATTCTGTGTTCCACAAATGACTTCTTTAAAAATTTTAAGGTTTCTCTTGTTGTACTTGTCATTTTATTAATGATGCTACTCTAATTGGCATTGGAACTGACTTTAAAACTGAAGCTGATAGAGAGATAAAAGAAACTTATTGGGTTGCTAATCTAAATACTGATCAATCTTGTGAAATAAAACTAGCTCCTGGTATCAGTGATCTCCGATCATTGGTTTGTAATTTGCCCAAAAATGAATATTTATTTATTTGTTTTCATGTAGTGTGAACTCTGAATGTTTACTCGTAATCTTACCCCTAATACTTACTAATTATTTATGATAATTTTCCATGCCTGTCTTTAGAAGTTGATCTGCCTAACATTTATTTTAAACCTTTATTTTACTTTAACAACACTTAAGTATTTTATTTCCAAAATTTAACACCCCCTCCACTCTTTCTTTTCAGCCAGTTTACTTTTCTTTACTATTTCAAGTTTACTTTGTATTTAGTCTGTTTTGTAATGGGAACTAATTCTGTGACAATGCTAATAATAATCTGGTGATATATAGATATCACTTGTTTCTCAAATAGTCACTGAAATCAGTCACAAATCTATTTCCAACTGACTGTACTAAATTTTGACTGACTAATTCAACTAGTTGAATTTTTAATACTCCATCTGAATTGAATTTTTGTCAACTTATTTGTTACCCCGTGCTTGAATAAGATATTTCCCAAGACAGTTGGTTTCTATTCTTGCAAATAGAAAGCACTCCATAGTGGTGAGACTGTCAGTGAAGAAACATAAATAATGATGATATCAGAAAAATTTGTAGGTTCAAGAAGTCTTAATATAAAATGATAAAAACCTTGTAACCCGAGTGCTTTCGAAAGGTGAACCTTTATTCTTCAAGGGCAAACTGGGAATGGTAGTGTAACTGAATGAGTGATACATAAAGAGAGTTGAGTGACATCATGAAGTGTTTTGAATATTTTTCAATATACCGTTGTATGTCTCATTTCCAGTGCAACATGGCCAGAAACAAGAGCATTATGTACAAAGGTGTTAGAGATGTTTTGCTTTAGAAATGGTCAAGAAAAACTATTTTTGAGTCAAACAAAAATAAAATTTACAGTTTTATAAAATAAAAGCACTGTAGGAAAGTTTTAAAATAGTGCAGGAAGATATTAAAATCAGCAATTAAAATATCCAACAAAGGTTAATTATTTTTAGTTGTTCTTTAAGAAAACATATCACAGTAAAATAATTTTGAAATTTCTAAGCTGTGAATTGATACAGGTATTGCATATAAAGTTAAGATATTTTATTTGCAGAGACTACGTAATCAGCAAAAAGTAATTATTAAGTTTCAAGTTATTTCATCCAGTTGTTTTTGTTCAAAATGTAAAAAACAAAGCATACAACCGGTGCACCAAATCTACGCGCCCTGGTCTCAAAGTTGAATTGTAATACATTCTTCCCAACAATGTAATCAGCACATTGAAGCACATTAGAATAATTATAATATGTTTAATTATTTTGTCTTACAACATGCATAAATTCTATGCCAGTGATCATAAAGACAGTGTTACAGCATGTATTGGGCCATATTGGCATAAATAACTGCTTGAATGGGCAAAGAAAATCACTGCAAAGAAATGTAAAAAAAATATACATATATATATAAGTGAATATAAATTGGGTTTAAAACTTGCTGCATACATTAAATGAAACCTTGTGTTTAATAGTTTTAGATTTTGTTGGTTTGATTATAATTTTGACATGCTAAAAAAGGTTATTTTTATTGTAATGCAAACAAGGCCTAACACAGCAGCTTTGTCGGTAAAACAAAATTTGATACAGTTGACTGTAAAATGAATTAATAGAGTCTATCTCATCTTGTTTCACAAAAAACATTTCTTTACCTATCATACTGCAACATCATAATTCATGATATCAATCCAAATCAAAATGTGCACAAGGCTTACAAGACATCAGACACTTTTATATGCTACTCTAAATAATGGGTGGTTGATTCACATAATCACATCCACATAGAGAAAAAACATTTCAATAACAGCACTACTAAAGTTTATTAACTCTCTCAACATGAGGTTGGTCAATATGGCTGACCTCATAACCACTTTGTACTCATTATAGTTTCCATACTATAACTTTTAATACAGTATGTGTATTATCACAAAATTTGGCAGACTTTTAGTAAGCATTAAAAAACCTTTTGTACACAAAAAACCTGATTAAATTTTCTTACTGAAAGCCATATAGGGATGACCTATGTATAGCAGTATCATCCCTATATTCTTGTTTGCATTCGTTTTGGCACTGCCACACCTACAGCATTTACAAAATGTTTTTTATTACTTGTTTTGTGACATTTTCCCCCTGACTGAAAGTTAAATGTATTCTATGAATATGTGTATTAATTTTCTTTTTATTCCTTCAGATCATACATAAGTGTAGGCACCCTAAAAACACCAACTGTAACCGTGTACAAAACACTGAGTATTTTACATATTACAGTCATCTAATGTTCATCTATTATTGGCTGGTAATTCTTGTTTCACTCTGTACTTAAGCTTTTAAAAGGAACACCAGATTTCTGTAAGAAACCTAACTTCAAGGGGTAATAACATCATTTACACTAGAATTATGATTTTATTTTTTTAATTACTACTAGTTATTAAGACTAAGTGATGACATTGTGCACTGCCCAGAAACACACAGAGTGGATTTAGGTTTAAACTGATGCTAGTGATAAAGTAGTTGTATAGTTATCTCAAATGAAACAAGAAGAAGAAATATGAACAACTTGGTGGGTTGGTATCTTAGTGATGGATTCTTGATTGTTTTTGGGCTTCTTGGGTAGAAAAACAAATGAAAGTGAGTGGCA
>NW_013780686.1:0-683 GCF_000517525.1 Limulus polyphemus
GGTCAGACCAAGCTGGGTTCATAACCTTAGTCTCTTGTTCAAACCAAGCTGGGTTCATAACCTTGATCACATACTTATTCAATATAACCAAATAAGACACAAAATGGTTCACAAACAATAACACATCTTCAACATATAACGAGATAAAGTTTGCTGTAAAATATCAAGAGGCCGCTGAAAATAAACGTTAAGATAATTTGATGACTTCAAAATTATTGTTTGATTTAGTCTGTTTTAGCGTAAAACTATGCAATGGCCTATCTGGTATGGAGCATCGAATCCCGAATTTTAAGTCTGTAAAGTTACCGCTGACCCAGTGGGGGGCCTCAAGTTACAGCATGTACGATAGTTAAAATATAACAACCGAGGGAATCGAACTCCTGATTGAAACGTTGTAAATCCGTAGACTTACCGCTGTCCCACTGGGGGACCATATATAAAGAGCATAAGATAGAAGTATTATAATAAATAATCTGACAATTTAAATATACGCATTTTTTGTCTGTTTTCTTACACATATTTTAATTTGTTTTTATCTATCATGATCATATTTATCACTTGAAAGCTATATCTTGTTAGATCAGCTAAAATCTAGGGTTCGATTCCCCGTGGTGGACACAGCGCAAATAATCTATTATGTGGCTTTAAGTTTTAAAACAATATGAATTGTTGAAATAAACAAC
>NW_013780687.1:0-684 GCF_000517525.1 Limulus polyphemus
CTAAGTTTATTGATAGTCACCCAATATAAATTATTAAGTTTTTGGGACAATATAAAATTTGCTAGGTCCTCTAGTTTTACGTGATGTATTACATTTTATTGTCACTGTCCAACATAAATTATTAAATCTCTAGTTTTTCATGAATGATTAAAATTTATTGACAATACCAAATATAAATTAATTCTCAGATACAGTATAAAAACTATTAGGACACTCTTGTTTTAACTGAATTATTACCATTTACAATACTAAACATAAATCATTAAGTCTTTGGACACTATAACAATTGATGGGTCCTACCAGTTTTACATAAATCATTGAGTCTTATTGACAAATCCCCAATATAAAAATGTTAGGTCCCTCTTGTTTTATATGAATTATTAAGGTTTCTTGACAGTACTCAACATGAATCATTTAGACATTGTTACAGTATAACAACTGCTGGATCCCTCTTGTTTTATATGAATTATTAAGGTTTCTTGACAGTACTCAACATGAATCATTAGGACTTTGTTACAGTATAACAACTGCTGGATCCCTCTTGTTTTATATGAATTATTAATGTTTCTTGACAGTACTCAACATGAATCATTAATCCTTTGTGACAATATATCAACTGCTGGGTCCCTCTTGTTTTATATAAATTATTAAGGTTTCTTGACAGTACTCAACATGAATCATTTA
>NW_013780688.1:0-1938 GCF_000517525.1 Limulus polyphemus
AATTTAAATCCATAAACAATACTTTTACCATTACTCATCATCAAGAAGTCTGCGTTAGTATAGAAGTTTTAAATACATAAATTATATTTTTACCATTACTCATCATCAAGAACTCTACTTTAGTATAGAAGTTTTAAATACATCAGACAATATTTTTAACGTTACTAATCATCAAGAAGTCTGCGTTAGTTTAGAACTTTTAAATCCATAAACAATATTTTTACCATTACTCATCATCAAAAAAATTTTTAAATCCATAAACAATAATTTTTACCATTACTCATCCATCAAGAAGTCTGCGTTAGTATAGAAGTTTTAAATACATAAATAATATTTTTACCATTACTCATCATCAAGAACTCTGCTTTAGTATAGAAGTTTTAAATACATCAGACAATATTTTTAACCACCATTACTCATCATCAAGAACGGAAGTTTTAAATCCATAAAAAATTTTTTACCATTACTCATAATCAAGAAGTCTGCGTTAGTATAGAAGTTTTAAATCCATAAAAAATATTACACAATTACTCATCATCAAGAGGTCTGCTTTAGTATAGAAGTTTTAAATCCATTAGAAAATATTTTACCATTACTCATCATCAAGAAGTCTGCGTTAGTATAGAAGTTTTAAATCCATAAGAAAATATTTTACCTTTACTCATCAAAAAGAAGTCTGCGTTAGTGTAGAAGTTTTATATCCATAAGACAACATTTTTACCGTTACTCATCATCAAGAAGTCTACGTTAGTATAGAAGTTTTAAATCTATAAACTATATTTTTACCATTACTCATCATCAAGAAATCTGCGTTAGTAGAGAAGTTTTAAATCAATAAGAAAATATTTTTACCATTACTTATCATCAAGAAGTCTGCCTTATTATAGAAGTTTTATATCCATAAGACAACATTTTTACCGTTACTCATCATGAAGAAGTCTACGTTAGTATAGAAGTTTAAAATCTCTAACCAATATTTTTACCCTTAATCATCATCAAGAAGTCTGCGTTAGTGTAGAAGTTTTAAATCCATAGGACGATATTTTTACCATTACTCATCATCAAGAAGTCTACGTTAGTATAGAAGTTTAAATCTATAAACAATATTTTTACCATTACTCATTATAAAGAACTCTGCTTTAGTATAGAAGTTTTAAATACATCAGACAATATTTTTAACGTTACTAATCATCAAGAAGTCTGCGTTAGTATAGAACTTTTAAATCCATAAACAATATTTTTACCATTACTCATCATCAAGAACTCTGCTTTAGTATAGAAGTTTTAAATACAACAGACAATATTTTTAACGTTACTAATCATCAAGAAGTCTTCGTTAGTATAGAACTATTAAATCCATAAACAATATTTTTACCATTACTCATCATTAAAGAAATTGCGTTTGTATAGAAGTTTTAAATCCATATGACAATATTTTTACCATTACTCATCATCAAGAAGTCTGCATTAGTACTGAAGATTTAATGTAATAAGACGGTATTTTTACCGTCACTCATCATCAAGAAGTCTACGATATTATAGAAGTTTAAAATCTCTAACCAATATTTTTACCCTTAATCATCATCAAGAAGTCTTCGTTAGTATAGAAGTTTTAAATCTATAAACAATATTTTTACCATTACTCATCATCAAGAAGTCTGCGTTAGTGTAGAAGTTTTAAATCCATAAGACAATATTTTTATCATTACTCATCATCAAGAAGTCTACGTTAGTAATAGAAGTTTTAAATCTATAAACAATATTTTTACCATTACTCATCATCAAGAAATCTACGTTAGTATAGATGTTTTAAATCTATAAACAATACTTTTACCATTATTCATCATCAAGAAGTTTGCGTTAGTATAGAAGTTTTAAATACATAAGACAATATTTTTACCATTACTCATCATGAAGAAGTCTACGTTAGTATAGAAG
>NW_013780689.1:0-684 GCF_000517525.1 Limulus polyphemus
AATGATGAAACTGACACCAGCTTCCCTAGCGGTGACATACACATACTATAAATGTAGCAGAAAATTATGTAAATTTATGATCATATTAGGTGTACTCTCGTGGCCTACTCAGCGAATAAATACCCTGCCAGAAAGTTCACTAAGAGGGAGAGAGAATCACGAGATAGATAGTGAACGATACTGTTAGTGAATTATTGTTGTTTATCACTTTATATTGTTATTAGTATTTAAAGGTATTTTTGTGTTGCTTTACTTTTTTGAATTAGGTTTTTTTCTTTCTGGTTGTTTTTTCTTGGTTCCATTATTTGAAATAATATTGATGTTTATGATATACATTGTATTGTTCATTGACATCGATGTCAAGTCCTGGCCAGGCACGTGTTTATTCACTGTGTTTTGGTAAGTGTTGAATTTATTTCTAAATGTTGTTATAGTTGAATAAATTGCGTTTTTGTTGTTGATCCCTTATTATAGCGGCGTGTTTATTTTAGACCGTTGCAAGTTTCTAGCTGAGCTGTTAGTTTTTAGAATTCACGTTTCAAAGATTAATATATTTTGTAAAAATAATATGATCTCTTTTTTTGTCTTTTCAAGTTTTAAAGGTTGGTTGGTCAATCCCACTATTCGTTGGCAAAAGAGTAGCCCAAGAGTTGGCGGTGGGTGGTGATGACTAGCTGCCTTCCC
>NW_013780690.1:0-2120 GCF_000517525.1 Limulus polyphemus
GTGCCAAAACAACAACAAAACTACAGTGACAATATTAAGTGATACAACTAATATGACTGTACTGTCACATTAGAAGAGGATATTTGTGACAAAACAACACTACACTAACTGTATTAAGTGATGCAACTATGAGAACTGTACTGTCACATTAAAATAGGCTATTTGTGACAAAACAACAACAACACTACACTGACTGTATTAAGTGATGCAATTATGAGAACTGTACTGTCACATTAGAAGAGGCTATTTGTGACAAAACAACACTACACTGACTGTATTAAGTGATACAAGAGAAACTGTACTTTCACATTAGAAGAGGATATTTGTGACAAAAAAACAACAACAACTACAGTGACTGTATTAAGTGATACAACTAAGATAACTGTCCTGTCACATTAGAAAAGGCTATTTGTTACAAAATAACAATAACACTACAATGACTGTATTAAGTGATACAACTAAGATAACTGTACTGTCACATTAGAAGAGACTATTTGTGACAAAACAACAACAACACTACACTGACTGTATTAAGTGACAAAAAAAACTGTACACTCACATTAGAAGAGGTTATTTATGACAAAACAACAACAACTGCACTGACTGAACTAAGTGATAGAACTAAGATAACTGTACTGTCACATTAAAATAGGCTATTTGTGACAAAACAACAACAACACTACACTGACTGTATTAAATGATACAACGATCATAACTGTACTAACACATTAGAAGAGGCTATTTGTGACAGAACAACAACAACTCTTCACTGACTGTATTAAGTGATACAACGAAGATAACTCTACTGTCACATTAAAATAGGCTATTTGTGACAAAACAACAAAAACAACACTACACTGACTGTATTAAGTGATACAACTAAGATAACTGTACTGTCACATTAGAAGAGGCAATTTGTGACAAAACAACAAAAACACTACAGTGACTGTATTAAGTGATACAACTAAGATGACTGTACTGTCACATTAGAAGAGGACAAATAGCCTCTTCTAATGTGACAGTACAGTTATCTTAGTTGTATAACTTAATACAGTCAGTGTAGTGTTGTTGTTGTTTTGTCACAAATAGCCAATTTTAATGTGACGGTACAGTTATCTTAGTTCTATCACTTAGTACAGTCAGTGCAGTTGTTGTTGTTTTGTCATAAATAACCTCTTCTAATGTGAGAGTACAGTTTTTTTTGTCACTTAATACAGTCAGTGTAGTGTTCTTTTTGTTTTGTCACAAATAGTCTCTTCTAATGTGACAGTACTGTTATCTTAGTTGTATCACTTAATACAGTCATTGTAGTGTTATTGTTATTTTGTAACAAATAGCCTTTTCTAATGTGACAGGACAGTTATCTTAGTTGTATCACTTAATACAGTCACTGTAGTTGTTGTTGTTTTTTTGTCACAAATGTGACAAAACAACAACAACACTACACTGACTGTATTAAGTGATACAACTAAGATAACTGTACTGTCACATTAAAAGAGGCTATTTGTGCCAAAACGTCAACAACACTACTGTGACAGTATTTAGTGATACAACTAACACAACTGTACTGTCACATTAGAAGAGGCTATTTGTTACAAAACAACAACAACAACTACACTGACTGGATTAGGTGATACAACTAACACAACTGTACTGTCACATTAGAAGAGGCTATTTGTTACAAAACAACAACAACAACTACACTGACTGGATTAGGTGATACAACTACGATAACTGTACTGTCACATTATAATAGGCTATTTGTGACAAAACTACAACAATGACTACACAGACTCTATTAAGTGATACAACAAAGATAACTGTACTGTCACTTTAGAAGAGGCTATTTGTGACAAAACAACAACAACACTACACTGACTGTATTAAATGATACAACTAAGACAACTGTACTATCACATTAGAAGAGGCTATTTGTGATAAAACAAAAACAACACTGCACTGACTGTATTAAGTGATACAAGTAAGATAGCTGTATTGTCACATTAGAAGAGGCAATCTGCGACAAAACAACACTACACTGACTGTATTAAATGATACAAAGAAGATAACTGTACTGTCACATTAGAAGAGGCTATTTGTGACAAAACAAGAACAACCCT
>NW_013780691.1:0-1055 GCF_000517525.1 Limulus polyphemus
TGTAATACATACAGACTGCCAATAAGTAGCTAGACACCCACTACAGAAAGAATGCCATTGTATTAAATGAATAAATAAATAAATAACGCGATACAATCGGTGCACAAATAACATTAGTATTTAGTGGATCCACTGTTTGAAGTAGTTAAAGCATAAATGGTATTAGTAAAATCTGAAACCTGAACTTCTGGTATCGCAATGAATGAAGATGTCCCTAGAAATTGTTTGTTTGTGATAACTTCGCAGAGATCAATCGAGAATGAACCACACGTGTACCATAACGTTCATATCCAGCGATCGACCACTCACGGAGAATGGTTCAAACCGTCGTCTTGTGACTGGGGCTGGAGCCCCATTTTGTCTTGTGAGTTAATCATTGGCATAGAGAGGTAGAAGGCGTTGCTCGAGACTTTTGGTGCATCGAGAAGTTTACAACCAGCTGTGTTCGTGCAGGTGCTCAACTAAAACCCCACACCGTAACAGGTATAGTGCTGTATTTTTTCATGGCTTGTAGACGGTTCTACGAACATTTCCTGGGAAGATTGACGCCAAACTCAGATGCATCCACTATCAGAGAAGTGTGCAAATCTGGACTCCTAAAAAATCGGCCTGGCATAGCCTGGTGATTAGGGCGCTCGACTCGAAATCTGCATGTCGCGGGTTCGAATCCCCATCCCACCAAACATGCTCGCCCTTTCAGCCGTGGGAGCGTTATAATGTGATAGTCAATCCCACTATTCGTTGGTAAAAGAGTAGCCCAAGAATTGGTGGTGGGTGGTGTTGATTAGCCGCCTTCCCTCCAATCTATCACTGCTAAATTATGGACAGCTAGCGCAGTTAGCCCTCGATTAGCTTTACGTGAAATTCGAAACAAACCAAACTAATCTGAAAAATTACTGTACAGGAGAAAATTACAACATCTGTGATTCCCTTTGCTATCGACATGCGACACTGTCTAGAGTGAGAAGTAAGCTTTCATCTAGCTACTCTGCCAGCATAGCCCTAACTTCTGATGGTATTGGAACATACTTGTGCCTGCCCCGCAACGGTAGTAG
>NW_013780692.1:0-683 GCF_000517525.1 Limulus polyphemus
GTTACATAATACTAACATGTTGCCTCATTTATAAATGAATTTCACATTTACTAATATCAGATTTTTATAACAAAATATCTTCAATGTAATATTATACTTTCTCACGCTCTTTAATATATCCATATGGTGAATGACACTTTTATAGTTTTGCAGCAATATCAAATCATCATCTTTAAATACAAGATCAGTAAAAATAATGTCAAATATACTTGTAAAAGTAACACCACTGGAAATCATAATTTTTAGTTCTGGCTAAAAGCTATGGTTAATGCACAAGAAAAAGCCCATTTTATGTAGAGGTTGTATTTAGTACTGGCCAATAGTGCTTTTCTATAAGTGTTAGAAAAGCTGCTTCTGGAAAAAACTGCATGGGATGTTGTGACTTTTATTATTCTTATATAGTAGCTTAAGTCATGCTGCATCGTATATCGGTTTATATTAATCATTATACTGAAAAATCAACTCAAAATAGATATATTTTTTAGGAAGAAGTTGATCCACGATTGTTAAGGTTAAGAGCTATCGAGTGGCGAATGCAAAGTCTTTACATGAATTAGACTTAGGACTTTGAACTGAAAGAGTTTGTGATTTTTTATATTCTTTTGAATTTAAATTTGTAGTTTTAAGTTCAATAATTTAGCATAATTTTATATTTAGTTCATAATAATACAGGCTAAAGACAG
>NW_013780693.1:0-684 GCF_000517525.1 Limulus polyphemus
CTACCAGTTTAACGTTGAATATTATTTATGATTTCAACTTTTTTATACACAAGTGCCAAAATATTATAATCAAGTTGTTTGTCTTGAAGTGACACTAATATATTCTTAATTTTCGTTTAATACTGTTACGTCTCCGTTCGTTAGTTAATTTTCCGTAAATTCGTTCCGACGAAACTTTAGCGACACAAGTCCTTTCTTAAATAAAACTGGTTTATTCTTTCTGAATATAACTTTGCGATACACTTAATTTCAACAGTCGCGCTATAATTCTCAACGAACGTCTCACGTGCTTGTGCTCGACAATACTCAGTTCAATTATACACTTTCTGACTGCAGTTCAATTACTCATTACCTTGTTCCGTCACGTTGTGACCGTCTTATATATATATATATATATACCAGACTATCCCCAATCTGGTAGTCTCCCGATAATTCATGAAGGTTCGAGAAGGACGTGGCGTGATACTAGTCACGTGACCTCGCTGAGGCAACAATACAAACCAATTTTTTTACTTTAAAGTAACATTGAAATATTTATGTTTTACTTTACAGAAATCAGTTTATTCTTATTGAGGTAACTTTAATAATTTTGTTACATTTTATTTAATCTTTATATGTATTTTAGTAATTTATCACCGTTATTTAACATAATATGGTGCTTTTGAGATATACTAAATCCTCAAG
>NW_013780694.1:0-683 GCF_000517525.1 Limulus polyphemus
GCACTTTTCTAGTGTGACACAAGTAGTAAGTAAGAGGGTAATACAGTTTGCACTTTTCTAGTGTGACACAAGTAGTAAGTAAGAGGGTAATACAGTTTTCAACTTTTATAGTGTGACACTAATAGCAACTAAAAAGGTAATACAGTTTTCAACTTTTATAGTGTGACACATGTAGCAAATAAGAGGGTAATACTGTTTTCAACTTTTCAAGTATGACATAAGTAGCAAATTAGAGGGTAATGCAGCTTTCAACTTTTATAGTGTGACACATGTAGCAAATAAGAGGGTAATACAGCTATCAGCTCTTCTACTGTGACACAAGTAGCTTTTCTGGTGTTAAACAAGTAGCAGCGACAGTACAGCTGTCAGAACTTTCTAATGTGACACAAGTAGCACAATGTAGCTTTCAGCTCTTTTAGTGTGACACAAGTAGCACAATACAGCTGTCAAATCTTTCTAACGTGACACAAGTAGCACAATGCAGCTTTTAGGTCTTCTAGTATGACACAAGTAGCACAATACAGCTGTCAAATCTTTCTAACGTGACACAAGTAGCACAGTACAGCTTTCAGCTTTTCTAGTGTGACACAAGTAGCACAATACAGCTGTCAGATCTTTCTAACGTGACACAAGTAGCACAATGCAGCTTTCAGCTCTTCTAGTATAACACAAGTAGCACAGTA
>NW_013780695.1:0-684 GCF_000517525.1 Limulus polyphemus
CCTGGACTTAATTTAGGATTCAAATTCGAGAGCTCTGGCCATTGCATCCTGCATGGTAGAGGGATGTGCTTGCTTCACTTGTATCTTAAGTTGTGGACTGTCCAAAGCATCTATGAACTGATCCCTCAGCTACAACTTGAGGAGATCGGGTGCTGCAGTTGGGTAGGCCTTGTGTGTCATGCTTTCCAAGTCCTGTGCCAGCTCTTGCAGGCTCTCCCCTTTAGCACTGACTCTCGTCCTGAACCTGGCCCTGTAGACTTCTGACTGATTTTGGATTCCGCACCTGAATTCTAGAGCCGACACCAGTGCTCTATAGTTGTGCCTATCATCTGCTGACAACTGTCCAAGTATTTCCAGTGGCTGTCCCTTCAAGCTCGTTGCCAGAAATACTGCTTTCTGCTCTTCTGTCCATCCATTCATCTCTGCCAGTAGCTCAAACTGTGCTCTATATGCTTCCCACGGTGCTTTCCCATCGTATTCCTGTGGCTTCCTTCATACTGGATCGCTCCTAGTACTGACATTCATATCTGGGATGTGACTTCTAACGGGACTGAATATGTCTGCATTAGGGTTTAGCTGCAGGGTCTTGATAGGGCTTGTCATTGTCTGGGCTGGTTAAGTCGATGGTTAATGTATCCTCCTTGTGTATCAGACAATAAATCGTCCTTTAACGTATCTAATTCG
>NW_013780696.1:0-683 GCF_000517525.1 Limulus polyphemus
AGTCACTTGAAACGTGTTGTTTACCATGAGCTGTGAGAAGAACTAAAGACAGTCAACTGCTAGTAGGACTAAAACCAGTCACTTGAAACGTGATGTTTAACATCAGCTGTGAGACGAACTAAAGACATTCAACTGTTAGAAGAACTAAAAATAATCACTTGAGACGTCATTTTTACCATCAGCTGTGAGAAAAACTATCGACAGTCACTTGAAACGTGATGTTTACCATCAGCTGTGAGACGAACTAAAGACATTCAACTGTTAGAAGAACTAAAAATAATCACTTGAGACGTCATTTTTACCATCAGCTGTGAGAAGAACTATCGACAGTCATTTGAGACGTGATGCTTACCATCAGCTGTGAGAAGAAGTAAAGACTGTCACTTAAGACGTGATGTTTACCATCAACTGTTTGAAGAACTAAAGATAGTCACTTGACACGTGATTTTTACCATTAGCTGTTAAAAGAACTAAAGATAGTCACTTGACAAGTGATGTTTACAATCAACTATTAGAAAAACTAAGGATAACCACTTGACAAGCGATGTTTACCATCAACTGTTAGAAGAACTATAGACAGTCACTTGAGACGTGATGTTTACCATCAAAGTTTAGAAGAACTGAAGACAGTCACTTGAGACGCGATGTTTACTTTCAACTGTTAGAAGAACTAAAGATAGTCA
>NW_013780697.1:0-1454 GCF_000517525.1 Limulus polyphemus
GTTGTAGTAAGAGCGTGTACGTCTCATCATATTATTCTTAGTGGTGTAGTAAGAGCGTGTCCTTCTCATCAAATTGTTGTTAGTGGTGTAGAAAGAACGTGTCCTTCTCATCAAATTGTTGTTAGTGGTGTAGAAAGAACTTGTCCTTCTCATCATATTGTTGTTAGTGGTGTAGAAAGAACGTGTCCTTCTCATCATATTATTCTTAGTGGTGTAGTAAGAGAGTGTCCTTCTCATCATATTGTTGTTAGTGGTGTAGTAAGAGCGTGTTTTTCTCATCATATTGTTGTTAGTGGTGTAGAAAGAGCGTGTTCTTCTCATCATATTGCTGTTCGAGGTGTAGTAAGAGCGTGTCCTTCTCATCATATTGTTGTTAGTGGTGTAGAAAGAGGGTGTCCTTCTCATCAAATTGTTGTTAGTGGTGTAGTAAGAGTGTCCTTCTCACTCATCATATTGTTGTTAGTGGTGTAGAAAGAGCGTGTCCTTCTCATCATATTGTTGTTAGTGGTGTAGTAAGAGCGTGTCCTTCTCACTCATCATATTGTTGCTAGTGGTGAAGTAAGAGCGTTCCCTTCTCACTCAACATATTGTTGTTAGTGGTGTAGTAACAGCGTGTCGTTCTCACTCATCATGTTGTTGCTGGTGGTGTAGAAAGAGCGTGTCCTTCTCACTCATCCTATTGTTGTTAGTGGTGTAGTAAGAGTGTGTTTTTCTGACCCAATATATTGTGGTGAATGATATAGTCAGGAAGTGTTTTCTTGTTACTTTTCACAACTTTTCGGAGCAAATGGATAATGTAACTGTACCTTGTAAACCTTCTATTGTAAAATGGGTGGTAAAAGCTATTTATTTCCAACCTCAGACACAGTCGTTACTTGTGAATTAAGAAAGAATTCTACTGTTTCATCAGAGTGCCGTTAGTCATTCGGGTTACTGTTTTTCTCACAACTAAACATTATTTTTAGTTTCAAAGTCAGCTTGCATTCTGGTGAATTTAACACAACATTAAAGAAAGAGAGTCATTAAGAAACGAAAAATAGTGAAGAAAAATCATAACATGTAAAAATTATTACTTTGCTTTTGATATAGAAGGACAGATATTTGCCGTAATAATATTTTTGGATATAAAGATAATATCATTGATATAGGAGATGGTATCAAAGCATTATTACCGACGTTACTACTTCCTACGCATTTTTTTAGGTTACTTAATGCTGGAATAATCGTAAGGGAAATAAAAAATCTGATTTGTTTTATGTCTGATGCTGACACCTAGCTAACTTTGTTCAACTACGCACCTCTTGAAAACAGTTTACACCTAGCTAACTTTGTTCAACTACGCACCTCTTGAAAATAGTTTACACCTAGCTAACTTTGTTCAACTACGCACCTCTTGAAAACGGTTTACACCTAGCTAACTTTGTTCAACTACGCACCTCTTGAAAACAGTTTAC
>NW_013780698.1:0-684 GCF_000517525.1 Limulus polyphemus
GGAGAAAAGTACTTCTTTGAGGAAACAAACAACCAGAAAGCTAGTTGTATGATATGCAACGACAGTGTTGCCGTTTTGGAAGAGTACAATCTTTGGCATTACTATGAAACAAAACATCTGTCAACATATTCGAAGTTTTCTGGAAAGTTGCGTTCTGAGAAATTTGAGTTCATGAAACGTACTTTGGAATCTCAAAGGAATCTCTTCACGAGAATGTTTGCTGAAAATGAATCTGTCACTCGTACAAGTTACAAAATAGTGCATAAGATGGCGGAGCGAGGAAAACCGTTTACTGACGGCAACTTCATCAAAGACTGTATGATGGAAGCAGCAAATGATTTGTGTACTGAGAAAGCCGATTTGTTCGGAAGTATCAGCCTTTCAGGAAGTTGAGTTGTGCGGAGAACAGAATAACTTTGAGGGAACATGGTATTACAGATACGCGAGAAAGCTAGGAACTTCTTGTGGTATTCTCTGGTGCTGGATGAGTATACTGATCTCTCGAGTACGTCACAACTTCTCGCGTTCATTCGTGGTGTTAATTTGGACTTTCAGATCACAGAGGAGTTGGCATCCGTTTGCAGCATGCACGGAACAACAACTGGAGAAGACATTTTCATAGAAGTGCAGAAAACTTTGCAAGGCTATAACCTTCAGTGGAATCAGCTACGATGTGTTACAGTT
>NW_013780699.1:0-923 GCF_000517525.1 Limulus polyphemus
CATTGTAGTATTATAATCACAACCAGTTGTCACACAATGTAGTATCATTCTCATAACCAGTTGTCACACAGTGTAGTATGATACCCATAACCAGTTGTCACACAATGTAGTATCAAACCCTTAACCATTTGTCACACAGTGTTGTATTATAGCAATAACTAGTTGTCACACAGTGTAGTATCATACCAATAACCAGTTGTCACACAATGTGGTATCACACCCATAACCCTTTGTCACACAGTATAGTATCATACCTTTAACCAGTTTTCACACAGTGTAGTATCATATCCATAACCATTTGTCACACAGTGTAGTATTATACCCATAACCAGTTGTCACACAGTGTAGTATCATACCTATAACCAGTTGTCACACAATGTAGTATCATATCCATAACCAGTTGTTATACAGTGTAGTATCATACCTATAACCAGTTGTCACACAGTTTAGTATCATATCCATAACCAGTTGTCAAAAAGTGTAGTATTATAATCACAACCAGTTGTCACACAATGTACTATCATACCCATAACCAGTTGTTATACAGTGTAATATCATACCTATAACCAGTTGTCACACAGTGTAGTATCATATCCATAACCAGTTGTCACACAGTGTATTATCATATCCATAACCAGTTGTCAAATAGTGTATATTATAATCACAACCAGTTGTCACACAATATAACAACTGGTTATGGGTATGACAGTACACAGTGTACTATCATACCAATAACCAGTTGTCACACAGTGTAATATCATATCCATAACCAGTTGCCACACAGTATAGTATCATATCCATAACCAGTTGTCAAACAGTGTAGTATTATAATCATAACCAGTTGTCACACAATGTAATATCATACCCATAACCAGTTGTCATACAGTGTAGTATCATACCTATAACCAGTTGCCACACAGTGG
>NW_013780700.1:0-683 GCF_000517525.1 Limulus polyphemus
CAAGTTGTGGTACTCTATTTTATGTCAAGTCTATTATGTTGGGATACTCCATTTTATATCGTGTCTCTTAAGTTGTGGTACTTTATTTTATATCAAGTCTATTATGTTGTGGTGCTCTATTTATATCGAGTCTGTTAAGTTGTGGTACTTTATTTTATATCAAATCTATTATGATGTGGTACTCTGTTTTATATCGTGTCTGTTAAATTGTGGTACTTTATTTTATATCAAATCTATTGAGTGGTAGTACTCTATTGGTATCAAGTCTTTGAATTCTGGTACTCTAATGCATATCAAGTCTAATGATTTATGGTACCCAATTTTATAGGAAGTCTATTATGTTGTGGTACTCTATTATATATAAAGTCTGTTAAATTGTGGTACTCTGTTTTATATCAAGTCTATTAAATTGTGGTACTTTATTTTATATCAAATCTATTAAGTGGTAGTACTCTATTTGGTATCAAGTATTTTGAGTTGTGGTATTTTATTTTATATCATGTCTATTATGTTGGGGTACTCCATTTTATATCGTGTCTGTAAGTTGTGGTACTTTATTTTATATCAAGTCTTTTATGTTGTGGTGCTCTATTTATATCAAGTCTATTATGATGGGGTACTCTATTTTATATCAAGTCTGTTAAATTGTGGTACTCTATTTTATATCAAGTCTGTTAAATTGT
>NW_013780701.1:0-684 GCF_000517525.1 Limulus polyphemus
GGGTGTCTCACGAAATCTCCGATGATCATCGTATCCAACGTGTGAACGTTGCTTCGTCTCTTCTGGTGCGTAATGAGCGTGAACCATTTTTGGACAGAATTGTCACCGGTGATGAAAAATGGATTCTCTATGCGAATAGTAAACGCCAAAAACAATGGTTCAATCCTAGATAAAAACCACTTCCGACCCCAAACCTCGACCTCATCCGCATAAAGTGGTGCTTTACATTTGGTAGGACATTAAATGAGTAATTCGTTTCGAACTCCTCAATCCACAACGAACTGTCAATGCAGAGATCTATAGTCAGCAACTGGAACGTTTAAATCAAGCCTTTCATTAGAAACGCCCTTCACTCGTCAATCGGAAAGGTATTCTTCTTCTCCACGACAATGTACGTCCACATGTGGCACGTTTGACGCAACACCCACCATATTCTCCAGATAAGGCACCATCAGATTACCATCTTTTTCGTTCGCTGCAACACCATCTTAATGGGAAAACGTATGCAAATGTGAAAGGTGTTAAAGAGGACATTGGCATGTTTTTTGCTTCAAAGCCAAGTGATTTCTTTAATCAGGATATTAACAAACTGATTGTAAGATGGAAAATCATCATCGATAAGAATGGAGACTATTTCATTTAATTAAATGTTTTGTTTTGATATATAAGTTGTTCTGGTTTTTC
>NW_013780702.1:0-1785 GCF_000517525.1 Limulus polyphemus
AAAGTTTTTCTTCATTACCCATTTAAGCCGTCTCCAGCCATTATTAAATACACAGAATGCTCCTCCATCCACATTGAGAAAAATTCAAGGGCATGAGTTTAATTTTTAACAGGTACCGTAGATGACTGATTCAATCCTAAATATAATTATAAGAAACACTGAAATGATTATTTTTACTCATTATTTAATTTCTGGCTCCCCAGTGGCACAGCGGTATGTCTGCAGACTTACAACTCTAGAAACCGGGTTTTGATACCCGTGGTGGGCAGATCACTGATAGTAGATTGTGTAGCTTTGTGCTTAACTTCAGACAAACGAACAATTTAATTTCTGTAGTGCATATTGGTATACAGAAGACATTTTCATAACTGTTAACAGTGAGAGGTGCCAAATCGGGAGACTTTTTTGTGGAGGCACTGCAACATGGAGGGGGATACTCCGCCAGAAAAGTTAGAGAAAAGTTCACTTTTATGCATTCTGGGGAACTTCAGACATTTATTTACATTTATAAGATTGAAATGATGTTTTATTTTCTTTCATTTACAGTGGGCTTATATACTAAGAGAATCACAGTCATCTGCTTATACTGTTATACACTTTTATTGTAAGAATTGAAAAATACACATATCCTGATTCGTGTGTTGCACTTTTGGCATCTTCCAATACCTGCTTGCTGGGCTTTTAGATTCCTTAGCCTGTAAATAAACTGTAAGTTTAACTCTGCTTGTTGTAGCACATTCCAATGCATCGAGTAAAAGGTGAGAAAGATCGTAACAGGAAACAGAACTGATTTAGGGCATTACACAGTATGTGCCCTTTTAAATAATTTAACAAAAAGAATAGAGTCGCAGAATTCAACTTCACAGAGTGCCAACCAGGATAAAATAAATATTTACTCATTTTGTGTGACATTGTTATATTTGTTGTGTTATACTGTGAGGATCTCCCGATATCAACCGGAGTCCTGTTTCCCGACACACGACCCGATCTAGGTAGGAGTTTCCCAGTATGGAAAGTTGGCAGCCTGAATTTTAATACTACAAATAAATGACCTTATAACACTAAATTTTTGTTTTTCTTTAATTAGACAACGTTTCGCTTTACAGCTTCATCAGGAGTGTCAGTTACGGTTTGTGCTATACTTTTAATGGAACGCTCCAGAAGAAGCTGGGCTTTTAATTGGACACTCAACGTTTTGCTTGACATTATAACACCAAATTGTTTTTTCATCTTAATACTAGAAATAAACTTTTTACGTTAGGACTAGAAGTATATACTACTAGCAGTATAGACCAAATTGTTTGTCTAGCATATAAACTAATATTAGTAATGATTAAAAAATCCCTACTTTTTTCAGCTGTAGTAAGCTTATACAGAATTCTTATAATTTCAGTGGTTTGTTTCAAGATTTGATCTTATTTTTGTGTTAAATTATTATACATTTTGTTACGTATTACAATTTCAAATAGCCCGAAGCCGAGTTAACTGATAATTTAAATTTAGTTAAATTGTACTTTGGATTTAATATTTAAATATAGGCCGATATACTGTATTAGTCAGTTTACGATATTTGCCAACAAGATTGATACACACACCGTTTTTCTTTTTAATACAGATACGTTTTAATATACACACAAACAGTACACTTTACAATAACAATTATTACAAATAGTTACTACAACCAATAATTTTTAAACAAAATTTTCACAAACTTACAAATAATATAAAGTTTTCTTTCTAGTCTGGAACTTCCTTGATAACTTATCGAGGGTTTACGATGAGCGA
>NW_013780703.1:0-998 GCF_000517525.1 Limulus polyphemus
GGCAACACAGAACTTACGAAAATATTTCCTAAATCGCTGAAAGAAATCTAAGTTAAGGTTAATATACTGGATATTAAAAATAAACTATAAGTGACAATGAAGATCTCTTTAGAAGGTTTGATTTTAATATCATTTTACTTTATTATAACATCAAAGTGTTTGTTTTGTCTGCCCTCTTTGCGGCCCGAGGAGGTAAACATTATTCCAGAAAACATTAATTGCGTATTGTTGTCGATTAATTTACTCCAAACACATATATATATATAGATGGTCAATCCATCAGTTGTATAAAATAATAATAATTGAATATATCTTTAATGGTTCTTGGAATTAGTAAGAATGTGATAAGCTAAACAGTGGGCTATCTGTGCTGTTTTCACTGCGGGAATCGAAACTTGATTTTTAGAATTATAAGCCCCCAAACTCGGGAGGCACCTTTCTAAACAGGTTGATGGAAAGATAAATTCATAAATTGTTAAAAGTAATGTACAATCATTAAACATTTCTCGCACTTAAAAACTGATAGTAGAGCTAGGTAAGTTTTCCTAATTTTGTGTATGTTGTTGTATTGACTAGTAATTTTAGCAAAGGTGGTTGTTATAAGTATTTACCTTCTAACACATGGTTCGCGATAACTGTTTTCTGGACTTGCATCCCCGACGTTATTGTCCAGTATTTAGCCGTGCACTTGTACACACCGATATCGGCAGCCTGAAAGTCGTGGATCGTTAAGTCGCCGGTGTCTTTGTGTACTTGGATTTTGTCATAAATATTTTCTATGACACCCTTCGGACCTGTCCACGTGTAGCCGAAAACACCAGTGATTGAATGTTCAAGCTCGTACTGGTTAGGGATGCAGTAAACCACATACCGCCTGCCTTGTTCAATGTTTTCAGGAATAATTAATTAATTTATCTATTCTGTGAAGTCAGACAGTAAATTAGCCTTACATTAGAAATCGTAAACAAAGTCATAAAACAAATATTTAAATGAAAAAA
>NW_013780704.1:0-684 GCF_000517525.1 Limulus polyphemus
TGTTACTTGGTACACCAACTCTACGAACACCTAGGTGTAACTCTAGTTACCGAATTTATAACCACCATATTCATCGTTAGCGTTATTTGGTACAACAACTCTAAGAACACCTAGGTGTAACTCTAGTTACCGAATTTATAACCACCATACTCATCGTTAGCGTTATTTGGTACAACAACTCCAAGAACACCTAGGTGTAACTCTAGTTACCGTATTTGTAATCACCATACTCATCTTTAGCGTTATTTTGTACAACTACTCCATGAACACTTAGGTGTAGCTATAGTTACAAAATTTATAACCACTATACTCATCTTTAGCCTTACTTGTTACAACTACTCCATGAACACCTAGGTGTAACTCTAGTAACCGAATTTATAACCACCATACTCATCCTTAGCCTTACTTGGTACAACTACTCCATGAACACCTAGGTGTAACTCTAGTTACTGAATGTGTAACCCATACTCATCTTTAGCGTTATTTGGTACAACAACTCCACGAATACCTAGGTGTAACTCTAGTTACACAATTTATAACAACCATACGCATCTTTAGCCTTACTTGGCACAACTACTCCATGAACACCTAGGTGTAACTCTAGTTACAGAATATATAACCACCATACTCATCTTTAGCCTTACTTGGTACAACTACTCCAGGAACACTTAGGTTTAACTTTAC
>NW_013780705.1:0-683 GCF_000517525.1 Limulus polyphemus
TGTAACAATATTGTATAAGTTAATAATAGGATAATGTAACAATATTATATAAGTTATTTAGAACAGACTTAATTATAGTGAAGTTGTGTTATTATTTAAAGTTGGGAGTTCATTTATAATAGATAAATTTTCTGTAATTAAAAGTTCAATATTGGATAATCCAGATGAGACGACTTCATAATCAAGACGGGGTGGTTAGTGTTTGTGGAGTCTGGTGAATTTGTTAGTTTTTTACCAGTTCTGCTTGATACTCCCATATGTTCGCAGGTGTAGTTGGCGTATAGTTTTGCCAATGTAAGTGGCATTACAGCCACCACATGTGTATTTATATAGATCCTGGAACACACAGGGATGGGTAGGTAATAGGTCTTTAGATCGGAATATATTTTGTATTTTGAAAGATGATTTAAATATCATTTGTAGTTGAACTTGTGGATAAAATGTTTTAATTATTCTTAAAATTTGTGACTTCACTTTGAAACTTTGTTTACCTAAAAAAGGAACGCTCGGTCTTAATGGGTATTTGTGTACAGTATATGAAAGTACCTTTTAGTAGAAACTTCCAGCTGTCTCATTGTATATGGTCATATGAACAAGTTCGTGTTTTGATGAACGTTAGTTTATTATTTCAGTTCTCAGGTTTATAGTACTTCTATAACACAGGATAATCATATATGAACGTT
>NW_013780706.1:0-1143 GCF_000517525.1 Limulus polyphemus
TATCTACATGTGTTTCCTTAAGTCCGAGTGGATTAAATAGGACCCAGTAGCTAGTATCGTTCTGACCCACTGATGACTTTATTCTGCAATCAATGTGTTAATTAACTGATATATTTACAACATATGTACATGGGTTTCCATAAGTCAGAGTGGATTAAATTGGACCCAATAGCTAGTATCGTTCTTAGACCCACTGCTGACTTTAGTCTGCAGCCAATGTGTTAATTAACTCATCTATTTACAACATATCTACATGTGTTTCCTTAAGTACGAGTGGATTAAATAGGACCCAATAGCTAGTATCGTTCTACGACTCACTGTTGACTTTAGTCTGCAGCCAATGTGTTAATTAACTCATCCATTTACAACATATCTACATGTGTTTCTTTAAGCCAGAGTGGATTAAATAGGAAACAAAAACTAGTATCGTTCTATAACCCACAGCTGACTTTAGTCTGCAGACGTGTTAATTAACTCATCTATTTACAACAAATCTACATGTGTTTCCTTAAGCCCGACTGTATCAAATAGGAAACAATTAAAAGTATCGTTCTATGACCCACTGTTGACTTTATTCTTCAGCAAAAATGTTGATTAACTTATATAATTACAAAATATCTACATGTGTTTCCTTAAGTCCGAGTTAATTAAATAGGACCCAATAGCTAGTATCGTTCTATGACCCACTGATGACTTTATTCTGCAGTCAATTTTTTTAATTAACTCATCTATTTACAACATATCTACATATGTTTCCTAAAGTCCGAGTGTATTAAAAAGGACCCAATAGCTAGTATCGTTCTATGACCCACTGTTGACTTTAGTCTGCAGTCGTGTTAATTAAATCATCTATTTACAACATATCTACATGTGTTTTTTAAGTCCGAATGGATTAAATAGGACCCAATAACTAGTATTGTTCTATTACCCACTGTTGACTTTAGTCTGCAGCCAAAATGTTAATTAACTCATCTATTTACAACATATGTACATGAGTTTTTAAGTCCGAGTAGATTAAATAGGACCCAATAACTTGTAGCGTTCTATAAACCAATGTTGACTTTAGTCTGCAGCCAAAATGTTAATTAACTCATATATTTACAACATATCTACATGTGTTTCCTTAAGTCCGAGTGGATTAAA
>NW_013780707.1:0-511 GCF_000517525.1 Limulus polyphemus
AGAGTGAAAATCATTAGATTGTTTCTTAATGTAGGGAGTGAAAATCATTTACTTATTTCTTAATGTAGGAAGTGAAAATCATTAACTTGTTTCTTAATGTAGGAAGTGAAAATCATTAACTTGTTTCTTAATGAAGGGAGTGAAAATCATTTACTTGTTTCTTGATGCAGGGAGTGAAAATCATTTACTTGTTTCTTGATGTAAAGAATGGAAATCATTTACTTGTTTCTTGTTGTAGGAGTGAAAATAATTTACTTGTTTCTTCATTTAGGAAGTGAAAATCATATACTTCTTTCTTGATGTAGGGAGTGAAAATCATTTGCTTGTTTCTTAATGTAGGGAGTGAAAATCATTTACTTTTTTCTTAATGTATGAAGTGAATATCATTTACATGTTTCTTGATGTAGAGAGTGAAAATCATTAGTTTGTTTCTTAATATAGGAAGTGAAAATAATTTACTTTTTTCTTGATGTAGAAAGTGAAAATCATTAACTTGTTTCTTTAAGTAGGG
>NW_013780708.1:0-831 GCF_000517525.1 Limulus polyphemus
GAGAAGGGAAACGGTGAAGCTCTTGATGAAGCTACTACCACTGATGTGATTGTTACCGATGATAGGACATTTACTGATGAAGCAGATGAACCCCAAGTGAAGCAGAAGCCAACAAGACGGAGACCAGTACGGAAGAAGATACGTTCCGTAAAATTAAGAGACTTTATTGAATTGTAATTTTGTGATTATATTTCTGTACATTTACTTAAGTTATTGTTAATTGTTATTGGTTTATTGTATGTGGTTATTGTTCGGGACGAACAATATTAAGGAGGGGCAGTGTTGCGTCAGCGAGATCACGTGACTATTCTCACGCCACCTGCTTTCTAGAACTATCCTGTACCTTGGCAAATGCCCTAGCATTTACTAGATATAGGGTAGTCTGGTATATAAAAGAGGGTGACAACGTGACGGAAAATGATAATGTGTGTGTAGACAGTGAGTAATTGGTCTCCAGTCAGATAGTATTATTGAGCACGTTCGTTGTTATAGCGTTTGTTTTAGCGCGATTGTTGAAATCAAGTGTATCGTAAAGTTATATTCGGAAAGAATAAACCAGTTTTATTAAGTAAGGACTTGTGTCGCTAAAGTTTCGTCGGAACGAAGTTACGTAAAGTTAATTAACAAACGGAGACGTAACAATATCGTATCGACTACTATAATGAGATACGCACCCCCTATAAAGTATCTTGTTTGTCTAATATAAATTTGAAAGGAACTGTCTGCTTATCTTTGGTATTTTATTTCTATAAACTTAACAGTACGTAACAGTACTAACAATGAGATCATGTGATACCTATAAGCGACCATCTTAAACAGTAGAACGTAGCT
>NW_013780709.1:0-684 GCF_000517525.1 Limulus polyphemus
TACCGAGGAAGTGTGTAGTTAACTTTGATAAAATGACTATTGGAAACAACAAAGGCCAGATTCCAGTAAGTGTTGCTACATCCGTTGATATGCATGTCACAGCACTTAACTCAACTACAATACCCCCTATGTCAGAGAAGATAATTTGGGGTAGGATAAAATAACATCTCCATGGGAGCCCAATGCTTGTAGAAGCAGTGGAAAACCCATCCAGGCCAGCAGATTTGAAGATTGGAAGGTCACTTGTAGCAGGTCGTCAAGTAGTACATATAACAGTGGCCAATTTCTCTAAATGTGAGCAGACACTTAAGGAAGGGGCTTTGTTGAGCGTGTGCCAGGAGGCAGAGCCAGTCAATGTTAAAGCAAGGAATACAACTGTAAAGAAAGGACATACACTTCCAGAATATTTGACTGACCTCTATAAGAAGAGCATAGTCCATTTGTCATCATCACAGGCTCTTCAGGTAAAAGATCTTTTGGCAAATTATGCTGATGTCTATTCGAAAGGAGATCGTGACCTCGGCTGCACAAACCTGGTAGAGCACAGAATAAACACAGGCAATCACCGTCCAATGAAGATCCCTCCAAGGAGAATAGCTCTGACAAAGTGACAAGAGATGGAGAACGTCATGAATGGTCTAATTAAAGAAGGAATAGTCGAGAAATCAGTTAGTCCCTGGTCAG
>NW_013780710.1:0-2545 GCF_000517525.1 Limulus polyphemus
AGTTACACCTACGTGTTCGTGGAGTAGTTGTACCAAGTAAGGCTAAAGATGAGTATGGTGGTTATAAGTTCGGTAACTAGAGTTACACCTACGTGTTCATGGAGTAGTTGTACCAAGTAAGACTAAAGATTAGTATAGGGGTTAAACATTCATTAACTAGAGTTACACCTACGTGTTCATGGAGTAGTTGTAACAAGTAAGGCTAAAGATTAGTATAGGGGTTAAACATTCGGTAACTAGAGTTACAACGAGGTGTTCATGCAGTAGTTGTACAAAGTAAGGCTAAAGGTGAGTATGGTGGATATAAATTCGGAAACTAGAGTTACACCTAGGTGTTCATGGAATAGTTGTACCAAGTAAGGCGAAAGATGAATATGGTGGTTATAAATTCTGTAACTAGAGTTACACCTAAGTGTTCATGGAGTAGTTGTACCAAGTAAGGCTAAGGATGAGTATGGTGGTTAAAAATTCTGTAACTAGAGTTACACCTAGGTGTTCAGGGAGTAGTTGTACGAAGTAACCATACTCATCTTTAGCCATAACCACCACACTCATCTTTAGCGTTATTTGGTACAAGAAATTCACGAACACCTAGGTGTAACTGTAGTTACCGAATTTGTAATCACCATACTCATATTTAGCGTTATTTGGTACAACAAAACTACGAACACGTAGGTGTAACTCTAGTTACCGAATGTGTAACCCCCATACTCATCTTTAGCGTTATTTGGTATAACAACTCCACGAACACGTAGGTGTAACTCGAGTTTCCGAATTTATAACAACCACCATACTCATCTTTAGCGTTATTTGGTATAACAACTCCCCGAACACCTAGGTGTAACTCTAGTTAACGAATTTTCATCTTTAGCGTTACTTGGTACAACTACTCCATGAAAACCTAGGTGTAACTCTAGTTTCCGAATTTATAACCATCATACTCATCTTTAGACTTACTTGGTACAACTACTCCATGAACACCTAGGTGTAACTCTAGTTACAAAATTTATAACCACCATACTCATGTTTTGCCTTACTTGGTACAACTACTCCGTGAACTCTTAGGTGTAAATTTAGTTACCGAATTTATATATGATGGTTATAAATTCTGTAACTAGAGTTACACCTAAGTGTTCATGTAGTAGTTGTACCAAGAAAGGCTAAAGATGTGTATGGTGGTTCTACATTCTGTAACTAGAGTTACACCTAGGTTTCATGGAGTAGTTGTACCAAGTAAGCCTAAACATGAGTATGGTGGTTATAAAATCGGTAACTATAGTTACACCTTGGTATTTATAGAGTAGTTGTACCAAGTAAGGCTAAAATGAGTATGGTGGTTATAAATTCTATAACTAGTGTTACACCTATGTGTTTATGAAGTAATTGTACTAATTAAGGCTAAAGATGAATATGGTGGTTATAAATTCTGTAAGTTGATTTACACCTAAGTGTTCATTAAGATTTGTACTAAGTAAGGCTAAAGATGAATATGAAACATGAACACCTTGGTGTAACCATAGTTACCAAATTTATAACCACCATACTCATCTTCAGCCTTACTTGGTACAAATACTCCATAAACACCTAGGTGTAACTATTGTTACCAAATTTATAACCATCATACTCATCATTAGCTTCATTTGGTAGAACTACTCCAAGAACACTTAGGTGTAACTTTAGTTTCCGAATTTATAACCATCATACTCATCTTTAGCCTTACTTGGTACAACTACTCCAGGATTAACTAGGAGTAACTCTAGTTACAGGATGTGTAACCACCATACTCATCTTTAGCCTTACTTGGCACAACTACCTCATGAACACCTATGTATAACTCTAGTTACCGAATTTATAACCACCATACACATCTTTAGCGTTATTTGGTACAACAACTCCACGAAAAACTAGGTTTTACTGTAGTTACCGAATTTATAACCACCACAGTCATCTTTAGAGTTATTTGGTACAACAACTCCACGAACACCTAGGTGTAACTCTAGTTTCCGAATTTATAAACATCATACTCATATTTAGCCTTACTTGGTACAACTACTTCATGAAACCTAGGTGTAACTCTAGTTACAGAATTTATAACCACCATACTCATCTTTTGCCTTACTTGGTACAACTACTCCATGAACTCTTAGGTGTAAATTTAGTTACCGAATATATAACCAGGTAGTTGTACCAAGTAAGGCTAAAGATGAGTATGTTGGATATAAATTCGGTAACTATAGTTACACCTAGGTATTTATGGAGTAGTTGTACCAAGTAAGGCTAAGGATGAGTATGGTGGTTATAAATTCGGAAACTAGAGTTACACCTAGTGTTCGTACAGTAGTTGTACCAAGTAAGGCTAAAGATGAGTATGGTGGTTATAAATTCTGTAACAAGAGTTACACCTATGTGTTCGTGAAGTTGTTGTACCAAATAACGCTAAAGATTAGTATAGGGGTTAAACATTCGGTAACTAGAGCTACACCTAGGTGTTCATGTAGTAGTTGTATAAAGTAAGGCTAAAGATGAGTATGGTGGATATAAATTC
>NW_013780711.1:0-683 GCF_000517525.1 Limulus polyphemus
ATGAATAACCAAGATGTCTTAAAGCTGCATTAATGAGTGTTATCTCGCGGGCGTCTCGTGGTTGGTGCATCTGGTCACAGTGAAATACGTAGTCAAACATACTGACTGTTTTTTTAAAAACGCTGTTGCATTCAAAGCATTTGTAAGGAAAGCAGCACATTCGGATGTTTTCCTTTATTTGAAAAAACCTATTTCTTACTCGAGTTTCAACTGTCTGTTCCTTTAGTTTCCATTCTGTTAATATCTTCTGCCATTGTAGTTGATGGTTCTTCAGAAGTAGACTCTGGTAATTCGGGTGTATATACAATGGATTGATTATTGGATACTTTGATAAATTTCTCACGATTGCTCTCCTCTTCTCTAGAAGACAATCCCAGAGACGATGATGAAGACGCTTCCGAATGTTTGGACACCGAATTCCTTTTACGACGTTTCTTCTCTGGAATTCCAGAGAAACATATGTCTCTCCATGTTGCTTTTGTGACTGTTAGCGTAAATACAAAGTTCACATGAAAATTCCATTAAACCATTATGGACACTCATGTGTCGTCTCAGTAGAGCTCTTCGGCAAAAGCGTCGTGTACACAGGTTGCAACTATAACCTTCTTTATGTAAGGTTTTCGTGTGGGAACGTAAAGCAGCTTTATTTAAAAAATGTTCTCCACAACATTCTAGAATCTTAG
>NW_013780712.1:0-774 GCF_000517525.1 Limulus polyphemus
AATTTGTTCTGAGGCTCACGTATTTGGCAGATATTTTTTCAAAACTAAACAAACTTAATTTGTACTTGCAAGGAGCAGAAGGTATCAGTATATTCGCAGTTCATGAGAAAATTCGAAGTTTCATGAAAAAACTTGAAATGGGAAGCAATCATAAATCACTTCTTCTGCACACAGAAGTACGTTGGTTCTCGAGAGGTAAAGTGCTAACAAGACTTACAGAACTTCGTGAAGAAGTTGCTATATTTCTGGAAGGTAAAAGCAATTTTGCGAGATATTTGCGCAACGAGGAATTTGTTCTGAGGCTCACTTATTTGGCAGATATTTTAAAAAATAAGCAAACTTAATTTGTACTTGCAAGGAGCAGAAGATATCAGTATATTTGCAGTTCATGAGAAAATTCGAGGTTTCATGAAAAAACTTGTTCTATGGAAAAACTGTATTGACAACCGAAATTATGACTGTTTTGAAACATTTCAAACCTTTGTAATGGAGAATGAAGCAAAAGTTGATAACGATATAATCATTGAGATATCTGAACACTTGAATAAGCTGAAAGAGAGTTTTGAGTTTTATTTCCTTGAAGAAATGAAAAATATTCAAGAGAAAAAATGGATTATGAACCCCTTTCAGCCTGACATAACGAGTGGGATATCGACAAAAGCTGAAGAAGAACTTTTTGATTTATCTGAGGACGCTTCGTTAGAAATGAACTTTAACAGCAGAAAACTGATACAGTTCTGTGTGTCTGTTCGAAAACTGTACCCAATCCTTTCC
>NW_013780713.1:0-684 GCF_000517525.1 Limulus polyphemus
AGAGTTGATTGTATACCGTAGTGAGAGTTGACTGTATACTGTAACAATAGTTGATTGTATACTGTAGTGAGAGTTGATTGTATACTGTAGTGACAGTTGATTATATACTGTAATGAGAGTTGATTGTGTACTGTAGTGAGAGTTGATTGTATACTGTAGTGAGAGTTGATTGTGTACTGTAACAATAGTTGATTATATACTGTAGTGAGAGTTGATTGTATACTGTAGTGAGAGTTGATTGTGTACTGTAGTGAGAGTTGATTGTATACTGTAGTTAGAGTTGATTGTATACTGTAGTGAGAGTTGATTGTGTACTGTAGTGAGAGTTGATTGTGTACTGTAATGAGAGTTGATTGTGTACTGTAACAATAGTTGATTATATACTGTAGTGAGAGTTGATTATATACTGTAGTTAGAGTTGATTATATACTGTAATGAGAGTTGATTGTATACTGTAGTTAGAGTTGATTGTATACTGTAGTTAGAGTTGATTGTGTACTGTAGTGAGAGTTGATTGTATACTGTAATGAGAGTTGATTGTATACTGTAGTGAGAGTTGATTGTATACTGTAGTGAGAGTTGATTATATACTGTAGTGAGAGTTGATTGTATATTGTAGTGAGAGTTGATTATATACTGTAACAATAGTTGATTGTATACTGTAGTGAGAGTTGATTGTGTACT
>NW_013780714.1:0-858 GCF_000517525.1 Limulus polyphemus
AAATGACGTTTGGGAATAACAAAGGCCAAGTTCCGGTAACTGTTAAAAGAGAGGTTGAGCTGATTGGGTGCCATCGGGCTGAAGTCAAGCCGACTGAAAAAGTTGATGACGATGAAGAGGAACTAAATACAGATATCAAACAGAACAGGAGAAAGACCAAGATTTGAAGCCAATGATTGATTTCCTAAAAGCAAGTGTTTTGCGCCCTGCTTGGGAGAAGGTGTCTAGTCTAAGCCCGTGACAAAACACTATTGGGCACAATGGGAGCAGTTGAAGCTTGAAGATGGTATTCTTGTCTGGAGATGGGAAACTACAGATGTGGTACTCCTTCACGATCTAACACCTTGATGCTCACAAGGGTTTGCTGAGATGCAAAGTTTATGACAAATTTGCACCTTTGGCCATCCAGCTTTCCTGTCACATAGACACTGTGTGTGCTTGACATTTTACACCTAGCTGTTGGGACTTTCATGATGGGGGTTGGTGGGCGTCACTCAACATCAACCACTACTGGTCTCCTTGAGGCCGACTTGTTGGTAATATTCCTCCTACACTGGCTCCTCAAATGTCCGTGCTTTCCACAGTTCCGACAACCTTTCTGGATACCAGCCTTTACTGCTGTATCGTCTCCTCTGTGTTGAAGTTGCCAGCATTGAGCTCTCTTGTGCCCAGGTTTGTTACAGTGCCAGCAAAGTCCCTCAAACCTCTCTGAAAGCTGACCTTTTCTGGCCTTGAATCCAGATGACTGTACCAACCTCGGTACCTCTGTGCTGGACTTAACGTAGGATTCAAATTCGAGAGCTCTGGCCATTGCATCCTGCATGGTGAGGGGTGTGCTTCCTTCACTTGTATCTTAAG
>NW_013780715.1:0-1315 GCF_000517525.1 Limulus polyphemus
GGCACAACTACTCCATGAACACCTAGGTGTAACTATAGTTACCATATTTATAACCACCATACTCATCTTTAGCGTTATTTGGTACAACAGCTCCACGAACACCAGGGTGTAACTCTAGTTACCGAATTTATAACCACCATACTCATCTTTAGCTCTACTTGGTACAAGTACTCCATGAACACCTAGGTGTAACTATAGTTACCGAATTTATAACCACCATACTCATCTTTAGCGTTATTTGGTACAAAAGCTCCAGGAACAACTAGGTGTAACTCTAGTTCCCGAATTTATAACCACCATACTCATCTTTTGCTTTAGTTGGTACGATTACTCCACGAACACCTAGATTTAACTCTAGTTTCCGAATTTATAACCACCATTCTCATCTTTAGAGTTATTTGGTACAACAACGCCACGAAAACCTAGGTGTAACTCTAGTTACCGAATTTGTAACCACCATACTCATCTGTAGCGTTATTTGGTACATTAAATGCCACGAATACCTAGGTGTAACTCTAGTTACCGAATTTATAATCACCATACTCTTCTTTAGCCTTACTTGGCACAACTACTCCATGAACACCTAGGTGTAACTCTAGTTACAGAATTTATAACCACTATTCTCATCATTAGCCTTACTTGGTACAACTACTCCACGAACAATTAAGTGTCACTCCAGTTAACGGTTATAAATTCGGTAACTATAGTTACACCTAGGTGTTGATGGAGTTATTGTACCAAGAAAAGCTACAGATGAGTATGGTGGTTATAAATTCACCATACTCATCTTTAGCGTTATTTGGTACAAAAGCTCCACGAACAACTAGGTGTAACTCTAGTTCCCGAATTTATAACCACCATACTCATCTTTTGCTTTAGTTGGTACAACTACTCCATGAACACCTAGGTGTAACTCTAGTTCCCGAATTTTTAACCACCTTACTCAGCTTTAGCCTTTCTTGGAACAACTACTCTATGAACACTTATGTGTCACTCTAGTTACCGAATTTATAACCACAATACTCATCTTTAGTCTTACTTGGTACAACTACTCTTTGAACACCTAGGTGTAACTCTAGTTACTGAATGTGTAGCCCCATACTCATCTTTAGCGTTATTTGGTACAACAACTCTACGAAAACCTAGGTGTAACTCTAGTTACCGAATTTATAACCACCATACTCATCTTTAGCCTTACTTGGCACAACTACTCCATGAACACCTAGGTGTAACTGTAGTTAACGTATTTATAACCACCATACTCATCTTTAGCGTTATTTGGTACAACAGCTCCACGAACACCAATGTGTAACTC
>NW_013780716.1:0-684 GCF_000517525.1 Limulus polyphemus
CAGATTTGAGGCAGTAGCATTAACCTAATGTGTCTATATTTTTACTCAATTGTTTTGATCCATTACGACGGGGACAGATCTGAGGCAGTAGCGTTAACCCAATGTGTCTATATTTTTACTCAGTTGTTTTGATCCATAACCACGGGGACAGATTTGAGCTATTAATATAAATCATTTTATGCCTACGATGATATGGAGCAAACAGAATGTCGACCGTTATTGTCTAGAAAATACGTCTTAAAATATAATAAAAAATGTATTATTAATATTAGCTGGAGTATCCGTCCGTTGGACGAGTGAAATAAAAACTCGTTTCTAACAAAGGATAGGAAATTGTGCTTGTATTTTCTTTTTTCTTATTGTAATAAACATTAAAAGTTCAAAAAAATACATAAAGATACCAATACTGAAAAGAAAGACATACTGTTTTCAATAATTCGAAATATAATTGGTACAACGTTCATTCTAATGCTGAAAGATATACAACATGGGTAGTTTTTTTCCGAAATTATATATGAAATTAAATGGAGGATCCACTCCATGATCTTCCTCGTATCATCCTGTATCACTGATTAATAAAATTTTTAGCCGACGTAAAGAAAAAAACTTAGGCTATCCGTCCGCAAGTGTATAACATCCCTTCAAATTCTTGGAAAGATTACGTTTTGGATTCGTCCGGTACGG
>NW_013780717.1:0-750 GCF_000517525.1 Limulus polyphemus
TTTCAAATCTATTCTCATTTGTCGTCTATGATATTTTAACTTTTCATCATTGTTGACTTTCAAGTCTATTCTCATTATCATGTTTTAACGTTAAAAGTCGATTTTTTAACGTTACTCAAGTAACTAGTCCTACAGTATAAGTTCCTTATAAATTCTAAATTTGTTTGTTTGTTTAAAGTTAAGCACAAAGCTACACAATTGGCTATCTGTGTTCTGCCCACCACGGATATCTAAACCCGGTTTCTAGCGTTGTAAGTCCGCAGACATGTTTCTTACAAAATCATTAGTGTTACTATACAGAGGACCTTTGTTTTTGTTTCAGTGTTAGGGTTATATTTTATATTTATTTTATTATAATTCCTTTGAAATGTGGAAAAATTATTACCTTTTATTCCTCGTTTGAAAACGAAATTAAAACAAACAGTGAACAGTAAATCAGTACGACGGCTGCATTAACGTGATGTACAGGTTTTTTACAAGACATTAATGTGAAGTAGAGGTTTTTACAAGACCTTAATGTGAAGTATAGGTTTTTACAAGACATTAATGTAAAGTATAGGTTTTTACAAGACATTAATGTAAAATATAGGTTTTAACAAGACATTAATGTGAAGTATAGATTCTTACAAGACATTAGTGTGAAGTATAGGTTTTACAAAACATAAATGTGAAGTACAGGTTTTTACAAGACATTAATGTGAAGTATAGGTTCTTACAAGACATTAATGTGAAGTATAGGTTTTTACAAGA
>NW_013780718.1:0-684 GCF_000517525.1 Limulus polyphemus
TAGGTGTTCGTTGAGATGTTGTACCAAATAACGCTAAAGATGAGTATGGTGGTTATAAATTCTGTAACTAGAATTACACCTAAGTTTTCATCCAGTAGTTGTACCAAGTAAGGCTAAAGATGAATATGGTGGTTATAAATTCGGTAACTAGAGTTACACCTAGGTGTTTATGGAGTAGTTGTACCTAGTAAAGCTAAAGATGAGTATGGTGGTTATAAATTCTGTAACTAGAGTAACACCTTAGTGTTCATGGAGTAGTTGTACCAAGTAAGGCTAAAGATGAATATCGTGGTTATAAATTCGGAAACTATAGTTACACATAGGTGTTCATTGAGTAGTTGTACCAAGTAAAGCTAAAGATGAATATGGTGGTTATAAATTATGTAACTAGAGTTACACCTAAGTGTTCATGGAGTAGTTGTACCAAGTAAGGCTAAAGATGAGTATGGTTATAAATTATGCAACTAGAATTACACCTAAGTGTTCATGAAGTAATTGTACCAAGTAAAGCTAAACATGAATATGGTGGTTATGAATTCGGAAACTATAGTTACACCTAAGTGTTCGTTGAGATGTTGTACCAAATAACGCTAAAGATGAGTATGGTGGTTATAACTTCTGTAACTAGAGTTACACCTAAGTGTTCATCCAGTAGTTGTACCAAGTAAGGCTAAAGATGAATAC